>NC_142352.1:5430037-5435037 GCF_059441175.1 Urocampus carinirostris | reverse complement strand
GAGAGAGAGAGAGAGAAAAAGAGAGAGAAAAACAGAGTAGAGAGAGAGAGAGAGAGAGAGAGAGAGAGAGAGAGGAGAGAGAGAGAGAGAAATAAATACCATTACAGTGTCTTTGTTCGTGGCACCTGGCTTTGGCAACATCAAGTGGACATATCTCAACCTGCAGCTTGTTTTTCTCTTGTGCTTCTCTGAGTCTTGTCTCGCGGGCCGGATTCAATCCCTTAGCGGGCCCGATCTGGCCCGCGGGCCGCCTGTTTGACACCTGTGTGTTATAAGATGTGAGTTACACAAGCATCCAATTCTGGACTTTGATCCGATGTGCTATAACCTTCAAAGTGGAACATTTTTCTGAATTTCCAAGGAGAAGATTGATGGGGTTTTACCTCCAGGGATGGATTACTCGCTCACAGACAGATTTGATTTTTTTTTTTTGACAAGCTCCGAACGGGAGCGTTTCAAAACGTCTTGACCAGGGGTGTCAAACTCATTTTAACTCGGGGGCCAAGCGATAGAATAAAAGTTCTGTCGGGGGCCGGACTAGTCGATTAGAGAGAGAGAAAAAAGAGAGAGAAAGAAATAAGGGAAAGGGAAGGAAAAAAAAGAGAGGGTGGTACAAAAAAGAGAGAAGGGGAGAAAGAGAGAGAGAAAATAGAGAGAGAGAGAGAGCATCAGAAACAAAAGAGACAAAAAAGATAAATAGTGGGTGAGGCGAGAGAAAGAGGGAAAGAGAAAAGAGAAAGATGACAAGAGAAGGGGGTAAAGAGAGAAGGGAAGGATAAAGGTTAAAAGACACGGAGAGAAAGAGACAAAGAAGAACAAATAAAGGGTAAAAGAGAGACAAAGAGAATGATAGAGAGAGAGAGAGAGAGAGAGAGAGAGAGAGAGAGAGAGAGAGAGAGAGAGAAAGATTGAGAGATAAAAGAAGGAAGATAGAGAAAGACAGAGAGAGAGAGAAAGAGAGAGAGAGAGAGAGAGAATGGGAATAAGCAAAGAGAAAGAGAGGGAGAGACAAATAGAGGTTGGCACCAAAAAGAGAGTAAGGGAGAAAGAGAGAGAGAAAAGAGAGAGAGAAAAGAGAGAGAGAGAGAGAGAGAGAGAGATAGAGAGAGAGAGAGAGAGAGAGAAAGATTGAGAGATAAAAGAAGGAAGATAGAGAAAGACAGAGAGAGAGAGAAAGAGAGAGAGAGAGAGAGAGAGAATGGGAATAAGCAAAGAGAAAGAGAGGGAGAGACAAATAGAGGTTGGCACCAAAAAGAGAGTAAGGGAGAAAGAGAGAGAGAAAAGAGAGAGAGAAAAGAGAGAGAGAGAGAGAGAGATAGAGAGAGAGAGAGAGAGAGAGAGAGAGAAAAACAAAAGAGACAAAAAAGAGTAATAGTGGGAGAAAGAAAGAGATAGAAAGAAAGAAATCCAAAGAAAAATAGAAAGAAAGAGAAACTAGAAGGAGCAAAAAAGAGAGGGGGAATTAAGAGAGAAAGGAAAAGGGAGAGAGAGCAAAAGAGGGTAAAAATACAGAGAGAAAGTGAAGGAACAAAAGAAGAGAACGAGGAAGAGAGAGAGAGGGGGGATAGAGAGAGAGAGAGAGAGAGAGAGAGAGAGAGAGAGAGAGAGAGAGAGAGAGAAAGGGAGAGAGAGACAGAGAGAGAGAGACAAGTACAGCATTTATGAGAGACACCTGGCTTTGGCAACATCAAGCGGACATAGTTCACCCGACAGCTCGTTTTTCTCGTGCGCTCCTCTGTGCGTCGTCTCGCCGATTCAATCCCTTAGCGGGCCTGATCCAGCCCGCGAACCGCCTGATGAACACCCCTTGTCCAGACATTCTAATAACACTGCCCGAATTAAACAAATTCTAAACTAAATCTCTCACTTGCAGCAGATACCGATTGAAAGCCATTCAGACCAGGGACAAATAGATGATTTTAATCCTTGCTGTCACGTGACTGAAGCCATAGAACCACCATTAATCTCTCAGCTGCCACTTCGATTTCCCCCGGAGGTATTCGTTAACATAAGTAGGCTATTCTTGAACATATATATTTTTATCTGAAGAGGTAATGGCGACGAAGTGCTTTATCATCCGTGCCACCTACTCGTTTCCTCCTCCGACCATAAATCATGCCTCGTCTAGTGTCTGGGGACATGTAGTAGCGTGTTACTTACATGTAGGGGGAGCCACATGTGATACATTTTGAATATATATAGAAAGATCTACATCGGGGTCCCCGAACTTTTTCGAGCCGAGAGCTACTTTTTGTGACGTATTAGTGCAAATGGCACCCAGTTTTCGAAGATAATAACTTCTTACCATGATGTCACTGTGAGATCACCGGGGTCATTATTGCAAATAGGAGGAAGGGAAAGAGATTGAGAGGAATAGAGACGCACAGACAGACAGAAACGAGAGAAAGAGAAAAAAAACGAGTGAATGGGAAGGAAAGAAAGAAAGAAAGAAAGAAACGAGTGAATGGGAAGGAAAGAAAGAAAGAAAGAAAGAAAGAAAGAAAAAAGAAAGAAAAAAAGAAGGATGGAAAGAAGAAAGAAAGATAGAAAGAAGGATGGAAAGAAAGAAAGAAAGAAAGCAAGAAAGAAGGCAAGAAGGATGGAAAAAAGAAAGAAAGAAAGAAAGAAAGAAAGAAATGGAAAGAAAGAAAGATAAAAAGACATAAATGAGGATAGAAAGAAAGAAAAAAGATAGAGATAGAAAGAAAGAAGGATATGAAGAAAGAAGGATTAAAAGAAAGAAAGATAGAAAGGAATAAAGATAGAAAGGAAGGAAGAAAGAAAGAAAGAAAGATAAAAAAAGAAAGAAAGAAAAAGAAAGAAACAAAGAAAGAAAGAAAGAAAGTGGGAAAGAAAGAAACAATGAAAGAAAGAAAGAAAGAAAGAAAGAAAGAAAGAAAGAATTAAAGAAAGAAAGAAAGAAAGAAAGAAAGAAAGAAAGAAAGAAAGGAAAAAAGAAAGAAAGGAGGAAAGAAAGAAAGAAATGGAAAGAAAGAAAGATAGAAAGACATAAATGAGGATAGAAAGAAAGAAAGAAGAAAGAGATAGAAAGAAAGAAGGATATAAAGAAAGAAAGGATAGAAAGAAAGAAAGATAGAAAGGAAGAAAAATAGAAAGGAAGGAAGAAAGAAAAAAAGAAAGATAAAAAAAAGAAAGAAAGAAAAAGAAAGAAACAAAGAATTTAACAGAGAAAGAGCGAGGATGACGCAGAGAGAGGAAATGAGGGGAACACAATAGAAACAGAGAAAGAAAGAAAATGATACAGTTGGGGGATGGAAAGAGGAAAAAGATAGAAAGAAAAACAGAACAAAACAAGAAAGAGAGAAAAAGAAAAGTGAAAATGAATAGACAGCCAGAAAGAAAGAGAGAAAGTGGGAAAAGAGAAAAGAGAAATAGAGACAAGAGAACTAGAGTGAGAATCGGTAAAAGAAAGAGAGTGCGGGGAAGACAAAAAAATAAAAATGAAAGTACAAGAAATAGTAAGAAAGAAAGGAAGGAAGACAGAAAGAAAGAAAAAATAAAGGAGGAAAGAAAAAAGGAAGAAAGAAAGAAAGAGAGAAGGATGGAAAAAAGAAAGAATGTTTATCTTGAAGCGCTCTTTTGCTGGTTTACCCCTGCTGCATCATACGGGTTCCCTGCCCATCCCTTAGAACGCAAACACCCCACTATCCTCGCTCCAAGAAACAGAGTGATATGAGCAAGTTTTTTCCTTTCTATAGCTGGGAAGAACATTTTCGTATTCTAGCCAAAGGAGTTCACCAATCTAGATTATAAATAGGCAGTGTCTGAAATAACGTCTGCCCGGACGCCCGGGGCGTGTATCTTTTACGTCGGGCCTACAACTTACAATATGTCTCTGCCCTGGTGGCAGACAACTTTTTCAAGAAAGAAAAAAAATGTATCTTTTGCCTTAGAGTTGTTAGCCTAGCCATTGGAATAATCCAGACCTGCAGCTTTTAACAATCCACGTAGCACCTGCCAAATCAGCCCGGGGCGTGTATCTTTTACGTCGGGCCTACAACTTACAATATGTCTCTGCCCTGGTGGCAGACAACTTTTTCAAGAAAGAAAAAAATATATATTTTGCCTTAGAGTTGTTAGCCTAGCCATTGGAATAATCCAGACCTGCAGCTTTTAACAATCCACGTAGCACCTGCCAATTCAGCCCGGGGCGTGTATCTTTTACGTCGGGCCTACAACTTACAATATGTCTCTGCCCTGGTGGCAGACAACTTTTTCAAGAAAGAAAAAAATGTATCTTTTGCCTTAGAGTTGTTAGCCTAGCCATTGGAATAATCCAGACCTGCAGCTTTTAACAATCCACGTAGCACCTGCCAAATCAGCCCGGGGCGTGTATCTTTTACGTCGGGCCTACAACTTACAATATGTCTCTGCCCTGGTGGCAGACAACTTTTTCAAGAAAGAAAAAAATATATATTTTGCCTTAGAGTTGTTAGCCTAGCCATTGGAATAATCCAGACCTGCAGCTTTTAACAATCCACGTAGCACCTGCCAATTCAGCCCGGGGCGTGTATCTTTTACGTCGGGCCTACAACTTACAATATGTCTCTGCCCTGGTGGCAGACAACTTTTTCAAGAAAGAAAAAAATATATCTTTTGCCTTAGAGTTGTTAGCCTAGCCATTGGAATAACCCAGACCTGCAGCTTTTAACAATCCACGTAGCACCTGCCAATTCACCAATTCTTTGTGCCGCTCTGCCTCTTACGTCGGGCCTACAACTTACAATATGTCTCTGCCCTGGTGGCAGACAACTTTTTCAAGAAAGAAAAAAAATATATCTTTTGTTTTTATTCTTACTTATTTTTCATTATTTTCAAATCAAACGTTTGCTTTATTCTGATTTTGAAACCTTCGTTCGGTTTGGACATTTAAGAATTATAAGGTCGTGCATTTGCATATCATTTTCCAAAGTAGACGCAGCAGAGAACACAAGAAAAATGGATAAGTGGTAGGGAATCAAGACAAAATCTCAGCCCCA
>NC_142352.1:5355037-5425037 GCF_059441175.1 Urocampus carinirostris | reverse complement strand
AATTAACAATATATATGATATAACAAAACACATGTACAATATAACATGTTAAACTACATCAATATAGGAGTCAAGATGGCGGCACGCGCGAGTGCAGCGGCTTCAGGCTCTCCAGTTGGTGTTTTGGTTTTCAGTGTTTTTTTTATCCCTCACATTTTCCATTCGACTCCTTCCACAACTACAATAACATCCACAACATCCCAAGGGATATACAGAAACCAGCGGATCTCCCTGGGTAATCTGCCTGCCGATAAGAGCAAAAGTAAAAGGCTGCCGGTCGGGCTTGGGCTAAGAAGGCGACCACACAGACCAGCGCTTCCAAGTATTTTTGTCATCACGGAGTCTTGGCTTCCCGACGCCGCAGTCCAACAAGCAGGACGCACGCTTCACCGGCACGAACGAGAAGGAGACTCTGGTAAAAACAGGTGTGGGGGACTATGCGCTGCAATAACAGCCGAATCATCGGCACACACTGCTCACTCGATATAGAGTTTCTAGCAGTATCGTGTAGACCCTTCTATCTACCGAGAGAGCTAACTGTGGTCATTGTGGTTGCTGTTTACGTTCCACCGGATGCTAACGTTCCACCGGATACTAACGTTAGCATAGCGCTAAATCTCCTGCCCGCTGCTATCAATAAAGAGCAGCTTGCACACCCTGACGGAGCTGTTATCGTCGTCGGCAACTTTAATCAGGAAAGCTTAAGGACTGTACTTCCCAAATTCATTCAATACATGGACTGAGCAACCAGGGGAAAAAACACTGGACGGTGTGTACAGTAAGATCAAACATCTAGTTGGACCCGGCCATCTCTGTCTGTCCCTCACCCCCTCATACACGCCCCTCCGGAGGAAAAAAAAAGCCTACGCAACAAGGACAGTACAAACATCTTCTTTGTACCTTTATCTCTTTGTTTTCTTTGTCCTCACTGTAAAATGTGGACCTGGAGTGCTAGGTCCAATTTTGTTGTCACAATATATTCAATGGTGTAAGATTATTTTGCATTTTGTAAGGGAAAATATGACAGTTTGTAAGGGCATGGCAGGTATGAAATATCAATGCACGATTTAACGGTTACGAGTTCTTTCGAAATCAATTCACAGGCTAGCCTTCATGAGTTTAACAAAAACAAACGGTGCCCGTTTCGGATGACCTTTTCAATAAATGTACCACACAGCCGTAATATTTTGAAAGCATCATTAAAAAAAACGGCGCAGCGTGTGTTAATGGAGGTGACGCGTGCAGATGTTTGCACGCAGGGCCTGTCAAGCTAATACGTTAGCGTAGCATCATCTCGTATATTACCTACGGTACGCTGACAGTTTTGCTATTAATCATAGTCATCGAAGTAGGGCCACCTTTCACTCTTCATACGCCACACCAGAGGTGAGCTCCTCATTTCTATGGTAATAAACAGGGTTACTTTAACTTGATAAGTTTCAATTACTTTTGGATTACTCCAATACCAAATATGCTAAAAGACAAAAGAGACTAAATATGAATAAAATGATTAAATTTTGCGCAGGTTGGGGAGTAACGGAATACATGGAACGGCAAAAATGATGTTGGCAAGCTCATCTCATCTCATTAGCCACACCGCTTATCCTCAGTAGGGTCGCGGGGGTGCTGGAGCCCATCCCAGCAATCATCGGGCAGTGGGCAGGGGACACCCTGAACTGTGTACCAGCCAATCGCAGGGCACACTGGGACAGACAACTCGCTCGCTCATTCACACCTAGGGACAATTTGGACCGGCCAATCCACCTGAAATGCATGTCTTTGGAATGTGGGAGGAAACCGGAGTGCCCGGAGGAAACCCACGCAAGCACGGGGAGAACATACAAACTCTGCATAGGAAGTTCGGTAGCTGGATTTGAACCCACACTGGAGGTTCCCAAGACCTTAGAACTGTGCCGCACACGTGCTAACCACTGCGCCGCCGTGCTGCCCCTACTCTATTCTATTCTATTCTATTCTATTCTATTCTATTCTATTCTATTCATATGAGCTTGTCCGCAAGGAATGTCATGTACATATTGTATTTATTGGATTTAGAAAGCAGGTATTGTGCAAGGAAGGAAGTACAACCCCAAGTAAAAAGTATGGAATATCTGTCACGGGCCAGAAACGGAGACAGGACCCAGTAGCGTCCGTTTACTCAGTTTTATTGATAAAGAGAGAGAACAGTGCTTGCCTCCACGATCCGATGATCGACGGATACGGGTAGATGATGGCAGGAACGCAGAAGTGGCACAGCAGGAATACTGGTCGCTAGCCGGGACGGGAGAGCAAGGGCGGTATCGAGTCCAGAAAAGAGGTCGGCAACGGGTATCAGGCAGGAAACAGGGCAAAACAGGTCAATGGTCGGGATGGAAGAGCAGGGCAGAAACGGGTCCAGAAACAGGTCGGCAACAGGTATCAGGCAGGAGAAAACAGGGCAGGAAAATGTCAGAAGGTATGGAGCTTGCCAGGAAGTCTGGAACTGGATTTGAACCCACGCAGAAGGTTCCCATGACATGAACTGTGCCGCACAAGCGCTAACCACTGCGCCGCCGTGCTGCCCCATGTTGGCAAGCTGTTTGGATTTATTTTCATTTTGTTTCTGTCGCATTTTATGTTAGTTTTGCCGGAGATCAAAGAGATCAAAGCCAGGAGAGAAAGCTTACCACGTGTTGTGAGTCATCATTTTCTTCTTTTGTCTTTTATTAGCATATTTGGTATTGGAGTAATCCAAAAGTAATTGAAAGTAATTGAAAGTAATTGAAAGTAATCAAGTTAAAGTAACCCTACCCAACCCTGGTAATAAATAATTTCAAAGAAATGTATGCTAGTTTATTGCGCCTGTGCATATATACTTACGATGGCTTGCAAAACTATTTGGCCCCCTTGAACTTTGAGACCGTTTGCCATATTTCAGACTTCAAACATCAAGATATAAAACTGTAATTTCTTGTGAAGGATCAGCAATAAGTGGGACACAATCATGAATCGTGTTAAAACTTTTTTAACAAATAAAAAACGAAAAAGTGGGTGTGCAAAATGATTCAGCCCCTTTACTTTCAGTGCAGTGTCCAGAAGTTCAGTGAGGATCTTTGAATGAGTCAATGTTGATCTTGAAGGATTTTATACATTTGACTATAAGGGATTTTGTACGATTGAATACAAGTTACATTTATTGAGTGCAATGAGGATTTTCACCGAGTGGACTTCAGGTCACGCTGTTCCAAATGCGGAATGTTTTGGGTGGGGAATTTGATAACAGGACTCTGACGGGGGACGGCAGGCGATGTTTGGAGAACAAGGCCCTGATGATGTAGAAACGCTCTGCTGTTTTGAGTTTTTCCAGACATCGAGGCGAGGGGGTGGACCCCGCATGGGGGCTTCCCTGGCACGCCCATGGGAGGGACCGGCATACCAGCTTGCAGGAAAAACGTGATGGTACGGTGGAGATGTCGTAGAGTAAGTGAGGTCGGAGCTTATCGACAGAATGAGGACACATTTGTTTGGAGAGTTTTAAAGAAAGCGTAGCTGACAGGAATTTGGCTGGGTCAGGGCAACTCCAACTATTTTCTTAGAAAACGCGTCATTTTGGATAATCAAAAGAGGACGAAAACATTCTAAGAAAAGCATTGTCGATTCCAGGAAGTATGCGCCCGGTAAGTGAAAAACAACACGTGATATGTCTGACGTGATGTTTCGGCTCCGGAGGGTATAAGAAAGCTGATTGTCTCTTAGACGAATGAGAACGCTGTTTGAACGCTGACGAATATCAATAAACAACGTCTCCCTCTCCGTCGAACTTCTCTGCTTTTTGTGTATATTTTTGGGGCGAGGCATTTACGGTCTGCTCCGAAAAAGATACCTGCAAAGGTGGAGTAAAAGAAATACAAAATACATGTCACATGAAACAAAATGGTCTCCGATGAAAGCAACCTCCATGACCGCGCGACTCCCCGGTCGGTGTGCCTTAGGCTGATTTATGATGTCTTTGCCCGTACTCGTGTGAGAACCCAGATAATGATGTCAGCGCTATTGATGTTTTTAGAAGTGTTCCAGAAACCCACATGTGGCCACGCGAGTCTAGCTAGGTCCAGGCGATCCCTCAAAACTAAAAATGTACGCTCAGCAGAATTCCATTTATCACTTTCGCCCTCTCTCAGGCGAGTTTCTAATCTCACAGCAGAACTTGACCTTTTTTTCAACTTTGTTTTGAAACTGAAGCTGCAAACAACTATTCGATTTTGCGCGAGGAAAGGACAAGCTCCGGCAAAAAAAAGGGCGAAGGGTGACCGGGGGTAAAATCGATATGGAATTGAGTCTGTCTCTTGCCTGTAGTGTCAATTGAAGTCATTTTGCTATATTGGCAACTAGCTTGATATCATGTCACAATGCAGTGTAAGCAATATTATCCCAGACGTACATTTTTCATTCATTTCCAATGTCAAGACCAGAACGGAAACAGAACCCACTCGCGTAACGTTTCTCACAGTTTAATGAAATGATCTGCATTAATATAGCGGTTTTCAAGTCAATGACTTCCCAAAGCGCTTTACATTGTGCTTCACATTTCCCAATAGCGGCCGTGATCTGTGCAGCCATGTAAGCGTCTTACCCAAGGACAATTCGGCATGTAACGCAGACAAGCCGGGATTCGAACTGGGATCCCTTAATCCTAAAACGATCGCTCTACTTCCTGAGCTACTGCCGCCCCTCAATTGGGAAGAAGGGAAAGGATTGCACGCACGATCCGGTGATCGCTGGTCGCGGGGAGCAGGTCGCTTTGAACAGGGAAGCCGATGGCGGTGTCCGGAGCGGAAAAAAAACAGGTCAGCTGCCACGATAGGAGAGCAAAAACGTGATCGGGATTGGAAACAAGTCGAAAGCCAGGAGTGGAGAGTAGACGTGGTCCAGATCAAAAAACGTATCGTTATTCGGAATGGTAGAATAGACGTGGTCGAGATCAAAGAGATTGTAGTGGGAGACAAACTGGAGCAAAAACACCGGATGGACGAAAAAGGGTTTGCCGGGTAAAATACAGAGATTCGGAGACGGACCGACAAAAGGGGACCTACAGGACGGAGTTTAAATACTGACAGGGAGCCAATCCGTCAACAAGCTGCAAATGGCGCCACCCGTGCTGGGTCAATTGGGCGCCATAGCAACCGTGACATCCAAGGTAACTTTTTTGTAAACAACTGTTGGAAATTTGCAAAGGGACATACAAATCCAATTAAAAATTCAATCTCAGATATTTTGCGACGAGCAAGAGAAGAACAGGAACTCAGATGTTGTCAATCACTAGGGCGAAGCATTAACCTAGTCGGGGATGGAAACCAACAACTAAAATCCAAAACTAATCACCAACAACCACCAAGAGCTTGAACCTGTCACCATATTTAAATATCTTGGAGCTGTCGTTACAGAAGACGGGTCAGGACCAGAAATCTTGGTCAGAATTGCAACCGCACTAAAACCCATCTGAAGGGACAAAAACACAGCGGTGAATTCGAAGACCAGACTCATGCAAGTTCTGGTTCCCACCGTCTTCTACGCATTGCTGGAATTTAAACTATCAAAATGTACCGTTTAACAAATTGTCCAAATTAGTTATCTGACTCCATTAACCAAAAACGACCTACATTCATCCAACAATTATGCACATTCGTTTCTTGAGAGAAAAATGACCAGGAAAGTAGACATTTCACGCTGGAGCGGATGTTTATTTTTTCCAAAAAGAAGAACTAAGTGTTCTCAGAAGACGGCCGAAGAAGTGACGTTGGAGTCCGTGTGAAACCCCCTACTGAAGTCCTTTAGCTTTCTCCTATTGGCCCACGTGTCCCCGCAAGATGGCGTGTCGGCTCCTCCCATGGAAGTGCCAAGCTGTTGTTTGCGCCCAACAATCTCACAACACAGCCTTGATGTCTCGTTTTCCCAAAACAACGCCTGTCGTTCAGCGTCAGCCAATTAACGAGTCCTCTCATCAAAATTTCCTAAACAAAATATTATGCATTTTGGACAGCCTTCCCTGGCATTGAACTAAAGCCCAGTCAGTGAAAATCTTTATTGCATTAAACTGTGTCAATCGTATAAAATCCTTTATAGTCAAATGTATAAAATCCTTTAGCATGTGAGATATGGACTCTCACCATAAATCTGGAAAGGAAAATCCAAGTTATTGAGATGTAATGCTACAGGAAACTTGTAGAAATCAGCTACATAGTCTGTTTGACGAACAAAACAATGCACAACACCGTTGGACCCTGCCAAAATGATCAATCGTGTAATGGTAAATGGTAGTATGTATAATTATATAGCGCTTTTCAAGTCAATGAAGACATCCCAAAGCGCTTTACAATGTGCTTTACACTTACCCATTCACACACACACACACACACACACTCACACACCAATAGCCTACCTGCTTATTTGGGACATTACGGATTCAGTGTCTTGCCCAAGGACACTTCGACATATAACACGGAGGAGCCGGGAATCGAACCTGCGATCCCTTGATCCCAAGACGAGCTCTTTACCTCCTGAGCTAATGCCGAATGAAAACTGCGATGGTATTGTCGTCAGTACTGGCCAAAATCAATATTCAGTCTAAGGGGATAGAAGTAGAGGCAGACAGAAAAGAATATCACTTTTTGGGGGGATTTTATACCCCAAAGATCTTGAGATCTTGTCATGATGATTTATTAATCTCTCCTGTGCCCGCTCATTTGGCGCCAGCCACAGCTGGCATCCTGATTGGTTCCCCGTCTTACTTAAGCTCCGTCCCGTCACTCGCCTGTTGTCGGTCCGTCAACGAACCACTGTTTCTACAAGGTAAGCATTTTGACTCTGACCCCCGTCGGTCCCCCTTTTTCACCCGTTTGTTCCTGATTTCCCTGTTTGTCTCCGAACTATTTTTTTACCCTGAACACGTTTTGATCTCCCGCCACTGGCTAACGACTCGTTTTTTTATCCCGACCACGTTCTGCTCTCCTGTCTATCGACCTGTTTTTTCCGTCTACGACACTACGATCTCCCACTCCTTTCAATTACTTTTGGATTACTCCAATACCAAATATGCTGATAAAAGACAAAAGAAACTAAATCTGAATAAAATTACTAAATTTTGTGCAGGCTTGGGGAGTAACGGAATACATGGAACGGCAAAAATGATGCTGGCAAGTTTGTTCATTTTGTTTCTGTCGCATTTTATGTTCGTTTTGCCGGAGATCAAAGAGATCAAAGCCAGGAGAGAAAGCTTACCATGTGTTGTGAGTCATCATTTTATTCATATTTAGATTCTTTGTCTTTTTTTAGCATATTTGGTATTGGAGTCATCCAAAAGTAATTGAAAGTAATCCAGTTAAAGTACCCCTACCCAAGCCTGCCCGAATCAGCAATCATGACAGGATTGGCTTACACTCTATATGGATGGATACAGCTGCGGCATCTTTGCCAAGGAGGCAGAACATACAAATGAAATGTCCAGGGGAAATCAACTATACACATGCAAGTATTCAAAAAATGAAAGATTTTTCCCAACAAATCGGAATCCTAGCAGATTTCTGTGAATGTGTGTACATGGCTTTAGATAATTGTAATTCTGGCGATAGTCTGTGTCTAATCGGATTATTGCCTGCACTCAAATGTACTGTAATTTGTTCTAAGAAAATCAGCAGAAATTGCCGGTTTTACACTGCTAGGTTACATTTTTCTTGCGGCATTGTTTAAAAAAAAAAAAATTCAAACACCAGGCAATGACAACCCCTGCTGAATGCAAGCAATATCTCTAATGGCATTATAATGTGTCCGCGCTTTAGCAAGCAGAGTACCATGCGCCAAGCAGTCATTAGCGATTCACAGTCACATTTCCTGTTGGGTAAACTTTGCAGAATGGAACTTTTATATTCAATAAACCCTTCAATTATTTACACTCTGAACGAGAAAAAACCCTAAAAGTGGAACAGGAAACAGAACCCACTCGCGTAACGTTACTCACAGTCTTATTGGGAAGAAGGGAAAGGAGCGCACACACGATCCGGAGATCGCTGGTCGCGGGGAGTCGGTTGCTCGGACGCGGAAGTGTGACTTTTGTGGGGTGTCATGTCCTGCACGGTTGTCATGGCGCCCAGCTGGCCCCGCCCCTAGACACCGGCTGAGACGCATTGGACTGATTGCTTGGGGAGTACTTAAATGCTCCTTAAGTGACAGATCGTCTACGCATATGAGTTCCGACTTCCTCCTTCCCGGTCCGTTTCGTGACATGGGGAGCGATGGCGGTGTCGGGAACCGGAAAACTGTCGAAAACCAGGAGAGGAGAGTAGACGTGGTCGGGATCAAAAACGGATCCTTATTCGAGGCGGGAGAACAGACGTGGTCGAGATCAAAACAGGTCGTAAATCGGGACGGCAGAGCAGACGTGGTCGCGTTCAAACAGATCGTAGCGGGAACAAAAACAAGAACAAAAACACAGGACTGGCCAAAAAGGGCTTCCCGTGTCAAAACGGAGATTCGCAGACGGACCGACAAAAGGCGACTGTCAGGACAAAGTTTAAATACCGACAGGGAGCCAATTCGTCAACAACCTTCAGCTGATGCCCATGGACGGGGCTAATTGGGCGCCATGGCAACCGTGACAGAAGCTGGCACCACACGGCGGGGCCAATCGGGCGCCATGACAACCGTGACATAAAAGATTATGGCCAGGCTTTAAAAGAAGAGTCATTTCATGTTCTTTGCATTGAAATCAGGATGAGATGAACACTTCTTAACTGCGTATTGTCGGTCCGAATAAATTATTATTTCTTTTATTAGCATACCTCTCAAAGCTAGGTGACTAAAGTGGGTGAGGTTTTCAATAAAAAAGGGAAAAAATATATCAAATATCAAACCAGTTTATATTACAATTAAATCCAATGAAATATGAATCCAAACAAGAAGACATTCTGAGTAACATGCAAGTAATAATCTAACAGTGGTACATGGATTGTTTACTGTCATGTTTTAATCAACTAAAATTTAGTTGTGTCAAACTTAGGGGTGTCAAACTCATTTTACCTCGGGGGCCACACGATAGACCAAACATTCTGTCGGGGGCCGGACTAGTAGATTAAAGAGAAAGAAAGAGAGGGATAAAGAAATAAAAGAAAGAGGGAGGGAAAAGGAGAGAGGGCGGGACAAAGAAAGAAAAAGAGAGAGAGTGCGTGAGAAACGAAAGAGATAAAAAGAGAAGTCGTGAGAGAAGGGGAAAGAAAGGGAGAGGAAGAAAAAAATCCAAAGAGAAATGGAAAGAGAAAAGGAGAGAAAAGAGAAAAGAAAGTGCGACGGGTAGGAAGAGAGAAAGAGAGAAAAAGGTAAAAAAGAAGTTACAGCAAAATAAGTTAAACAGACACAGAGAGGGAAATAGACAAATAGCAACAAAGGAGGAGAAAAAGAGAGACACAGAGAGTGAAAGAGACAGAGAGTGGGAGAAAAGGGGTGGAAAAGAGAGAGAGAGAGGAAGAGAAAAAGAGAGAGAGAGAGGGAGGAGAGAGAGAAATAAATACAAGTACAGTGTCTTTGTTCGAGGCACCTGGCTTTGGCAACATCAAGTTGACATATTTCAACCTGCAGCTCGTTTTTCTCTTGCGCTTCTCTGAGTGTTGTCTCGCGGGCCGGTTTCAATCCCTTAGCGGGCCCGATCTGGCCCACGGGCCGCCTGTTTGACACCTGTGAACTAAATGAAATGTAAATACTAAAAATCCAAAGTGACATCGTAAATTAATCAAAGCCAGACTTTTTCATGAAAACAGATCACGTATAACTATGAGATGAAAGAACTAGCGTTCTTGCAGAGTCAATTTCTTACAAGCGGATTATAAATGTTAGAGATAATGGTGAAAACAAAACAAAAACTAAATCAATGGGGATCCAATCACATTGAGATCATTTTTAATCACAATGTAAAACAGTCATGTACTGCAAAACTCAAAGTTAGGGCAGACAAACGGGTGCCTCATGCCATGAGGCTCTTGAACTCCACCCGGGGGAGTAGAAACCCACATTAACCCCCCACACATTTGCATATTACCCTATTTTTTTACAGTGTGTAGTTTGGTTTTGACATATCCCAACCTGCAGCTTGTTTTTCTCTTGCGCTTCTCTGAGTGTTGTCTCGCGGGCCGGATTCAATCCCTTAGCGGGCCTGATCTTGCCCGCGGGCCGCCCGTTTGACACCTGTGCTCTAGGAACTAGCAGAAAACATTGACTCCATGGAAAATGTAAATTGGATCAAAACCGTAAAATAAATCATGTCGAAATAACAGCGGGGGAGAGATGAAAGCAAGAAAATCCATTATCACCCTAAATCGTTTGATTAAAAGTGAAGGCGATGCGGTTTGGGTCCTGGTCGCTAAGCAACACTCCAGAAAATAATGACTTTGCATGTCCATTTAGTGGTCCAGATTACTTCATTAGGATGTGATCAGCTAGAAAACAGTGAGCCTTGGGTACATGTCCCGGTTAGCCTATTGGGTTGCCATGGTAACAGACTCGAGATGAAAGTGAAGAGCCATCATAAGGTAATTTGTTGTGGAGACCAGTCAGATATCGGCTAGCGTTGCGATTATTTGGCCATCACGTGAACCTGAGTCTAATCCTCGTTCAGGAAAGGTGGGGATAAGGATTATCAATGAAAATGAAATGGAAGTGTGTGTCAAAATTAACTAGGACACGTGTTTTTAAAAATAAAATAAAAATCGCCAGGGCCAACAAGAATGTGCTTTATCTGTCCTCGCTTGCAACAATTTGCGATTGGGGATAATAGATCGCGGCTGCACGAGTACAGTTCTTAGGTGGACAGAACTGCAAAAAACTGTCATGATTTGCCAATTGCCCTTACCTGCACTCACTCGTTCAGCCCCAGCTGCCACTCGTTCCCTAATTAGTCCTCGCCTTATTTAAGAAAGTTATTTTTGTTCGCTCCTTGTCAGTCCGTCAGCGAACCTCAGCGCATGCAAGGCAAGCACTTTTGATTCTGGCTCCCGTTTGGATCCCAAACTGTTTCCTGTATCGATCCCCGATCTAAAGTTTGTTCTCCTGTCCCTGCTACCCGTATCTTTCCTGATTCTGATTCCTGTATCAATCCCTGATCCAAGCTTCGTTCTCCTGTCCCAGCTACCCGTATCCTGCCCAATTCTATTTCCTGTATAAATCTGCCCCCGTGTGGAAATGTCTGCTTCAGTGTTCCCTCTAAGCTGCGCGCGTGCGCAATTGCGCACTGCTCGCACATTCTCAGAAAATCTAGCCAGCTCACAAAAATCAGGGCTCAAAATTACTAATTAAGAAGCGACTTAAGTCAGTTACAGTGCATGAAGGTAAAAATACACGGGTTCCCCTGACATTGTGTCCTAAATTCGGTATTTTGAAGTCGAGTCGAAGTAGAACAAAGTTGAGTAAAGTTAGTAGAGCGTGTCGAGAACCGGCTTCTTCGGCTCGGCTCACTAAAAGGAACCGGCTCCTTCGGGTCCTAAACGGCTCTTCAGGTTGTTTTTGCTTCTTTAATCCCAACATGACCAAATATCATGTAAAATTATGCACAAAAAGACTTAAAGGAAGGGGGAATATAACAAAAAAGAAAAAAATACCAAAATGAAAAAGTAGTGGAAAGCTGAGAAAAAAAGAAAAGAAAGGAAGAGAAAAAAAAGAAGACAAAATTTAGAAAAAGAAAAAAAGAAGTAATTTTTTTTAAAAAGCCAGAAAAAAAAGAAAGAAATGTAGGAAAAAAGTAAATAGAGGACAAAAAGAATAAAGTAACAGCTCGGAAAAAACAAACACAATTAGATTTTTTTTTAAGGACATTTTTAAAAAGTAGAAAAAAAAACAGAAAAAAAAGAAGAAAAAGTTTGTGTTGCATTCAAATAATTTCCAATGATATCAAGTGAATCTTGTTGCCACAATTGTACTTCCACTAAAAATGTGATTAAGTACAGTTCTGTATCTTGCAACCGACTAAATAAGCCCCCGAAAATGTTAATATTATGCGACAAAATAGATCAGGAAATAAAAAGAAATGAATATCCTGTGAAAGAATTGTAAGAACAAATAACGTTTGCAATAGTAAATGAGTCAATTCATTCAAAAGAGAAAAATAATTTGGCATTGCCCGGAAACTCAGCAAAATGTAACTTGATGTCAAGTTTTGGACATGTTTGATAATGATTTAGTTGCCACACTTGGGATTGCTGTTGCTCACTGTTGTTTCAAGCATTGCTTTGTGTGAACGCTCAGACCCGTGGAAAATTACAGGGAACATTGCTCTGTTTCCTGTTCATCTTTTCCATCAAGAAACGAATGCGCCTTAATTGTTAGGTGAATGTAGGTTGTGTTCGGTTAACGGAGTCAGATAACTCATTCGAACAATTTGGTAAACGATACATTTCGATATCAATTCCCAACAATTCTCCGAAATCTATTTTCCACAATTTAACGCCAGGCTTCCTCTGCCTTTTAAGCTGGGAACTGAAAAACAAATTTTCTCCCGGCTTAAACAGGAAGCCTAAAGTAAAGTGACAGCCCGGCTAGAATCGAAAGACAAACCGCTCGTAATGATGTTCCCCGGGATGTGACGTTAATGGCGGCCGCGCGTTGTTGTTGCCGCGGTGCGTGGAGATAACGGACCCGGATACGCAAGGCTTGCTCGCCAAGCTGGAAATTGGGTCAGCGGGCCCTCCGAGAGTCCAACTGTTCACCCATGTGGAACTAAGTTTTCCTGCATCGGGAGTCATGTTTTGCTCTCCCGGATGCTAGCTTGTTTGGTCTGAAGCACGGAATCTTCGGTCGGAAAAGCCGGAGTTTTTTATGGAACAGTCAGAAACGCAAGCCCACCTTCTCAGGTGTGAAATTAAAAACCACTGCCACGTGTTTTCAGACCTGGAAGGAGGAAAGTCAGCAGCATTGGTAGCCTATTTACTACTTGCTAATACCTCATCTTATCTCATTAGCCGTACCGCTTATCCTCAGTAGGGTCGCGGGGACACCCGGAACTGGTTGCCAGCCAATCGCAGGGCACACAGGGACAGACAACTCGCTCGCTCATTTACACCTAGGGACAATTTGGACCGGCCAATTCACCTGAAATGCATGTTTTTGGAACGTGGGAGGAAACGGGAGTGCCCGGAGGAAACCCACGCAAGCACAGGGAGAACATACAAACTCCGCACAGGAAGTCCGGTAGTTGGATTTAAACCCACACAAGAGGTTCCCAAGACCTTAGAACTGACCTGACAAAAGTGTTATTAACAATATATCATATATATAGAGATATATACCGCAGCCATATCCGACTTTTTGGGGAGATTAACACAGAGGAGGGGATCCCCAGCCCCCTCGCTCAGACCACCTATAAAATGAGTTTATTATTAACAATAGTAGTTCTAAAAAAATATAATAATCTGCATGGAAAAATATCCATCCATCCATTATCTGCACCGCTTATCCTCAATAGGGTCGCGGGGGTGCTGGAGCCCATCCCAGCCATCTTCGGGCAGTGGGCAGGGGACACCCTGAACTGCTTGCCGGCCAATCGCAGGGCACACAGGGACAAACAACTCGCTTGCTCATTCACACCTAGGGACAATTTGGACCAGCCAATTCTTCTGAAATGCATGTCTTTGGAATGTGGGAGGAAACCGGAGTGCCCGGAGGAAACCCACGCAAGCACGGGGAGAACATACAAACTCCGCACAGGAAGTCTGGAGCTGGATTTGAACCCACACAGGAGGTTCGCAAGACCTTAGAACTGTGCCGCACACGCGCTAACCACTGCGCCGCCGTGCTAATACCATTTTTTGCAATATCGTGGTTACAGAGATTAGAAATAGAATTGCTACTGCGTACCGCTGAAGAAGGAAGGGCTTTTCTTCTTCGGGGGTTGTGAGAAGGCGAAAAAATAAAATGGGTTTCTTCAAAGTGTTATGACAGAATATTCTGGGCACAAAATGAGCTAGAGAGCAATGGCAACAGATTCAAAATGACTGGGAAGTTTATACTGGGAATTTCTAGGCCGAAGACAAAGAGAGAGAGGGAGCGGAAAACCAGAGCAAGTGAAAGAGAGAAAAAATCCGGGGCAAAAGAGAGAGAGAGAGAGAGAGAGAGAGAGAGAGAGGGAGAGAGAGGGGGAGAGAGAGAGAGAGAGCAAAAATCAAGTGAGAGAGGGAGAGAGACAGAGAAAGAGAGAGAGGGAAAAAGAAATGGAAAAGCAAGCGAGAAAGAGAGAGAGAGAGGGAGAAGGGGGAACCAAGAGCAAGAGAGGTGAAAAGGTGAAAGCGAGAGAGGAAAGCGAGAGAGGAAAGCAAGAGAGCGAAAAGAGAAAGAGAGTGATAGCAAAAAGAGAGAAAGAGAGAAAGATAGAAAAACAAGAGAGAGAAAGAGAAAAGCCAGAGGGAGAGAGAGAGTGAAGGGCAAGAGAGAGAGTGAAAAGCCAGCGCGAGAGAGAGAGAGAAAGAGAGAAAGAAAATCCAGAGCGAGAACGAGAGAGAGAGCGAAAAGCCAGAGCAAGAAAGAGAGAGCAAAAAGGCAGAGCAGGAGAGAGATAAATGGAAAAGCAAGCGAGACAGAGATAAATAGAGAGAGAGAGAGAGAGAAAAAAAAGAGAGAGAGAGAGAGAGAGAAACAAGAGAGGGAGAGAGAAAAGCCAGAGAGAGAGAGAGAGAGAGAGAGAGAGAGAGAGAGAGAGAGAGAGAGAGAGAGAGAGAGAGAGAGAGAGAGAGAGAGAGAGAGAGAGAGAGAGAGAGAGAGAGAGAGAGAGAGAGAGAGAGAGAGAGAGAGAGAGACAAAACAAGGGTTGGTATTTATGAACAAAATCAGGTACAAAGTAGCAAACAAACAAGGCTTCATCAGAGATATTAAATGCATTAACCCAGGGGGGAAAGCCCTCATCTTGGGATCAAGAGGTTCCGGGTTCGATTCCCAGCTCCTCCTTGTTATATGTCAACACTGAATCTAAATGCATGATGGCATGTAATCAATCTCTCTGACTTTTTCTTTCGCGGAACTCGCACAGATTTCTTAGGCCACTCATAACAAACTCAAATTGTATTTTTTTCAGATAATCTTTTTTTAATAATATTACTGTTTTCAGTGTTTTGTATGCTTAATTACTATTTGAATGTCTTTTTAAGTATCAGGGACATTTGGCTTTTATAGCTATTTAGGATTCACGTGTATACTTCTTAATGATTGTATATGAAGATATTATATTATATTATATTATATTATATTAGGTATTTTAAACATGTGATAGTTTCTATTTTTTATCAGAGTTGCTCTTCAAGAATCGTTGGGAATGACCACACTGCCTCCCTGTGGTCCATATTGAAATTACAACTATTAGCCTAAAATGACGAATGTCGATGAGGTCTTGTAAAAGAGCCTGTCTATATTACAATAATTTTGCTTCAATTCATTATATATTATATAACCAGATGTGAAGTTATCACTAGTCATGTATTGTTTCTTCTAAATGCACATGTAAATGTTGAAAAAAATTGAAAATTTCGCGAATGGAAACAGGCAGTTGAGGGAACCATCTTGCTTTTAGTTTTGATCTTTGTTTATTTACTCAAACCCAGCCCCATAGTTAGGTCTTGCTTTTGAAACTCGGAGTTAAGCTTTTTTTACTTAACTACCAGATTTGAAATCGAAGTTATCACTCTTTGCATCTTCTAAATATCCATGAAATGCCCATCTTACAAATTTCACGACTAGAAACAGGACAATGCATATTTATCTTGATGAAAGTGTGGATCTTTGTTTCATCCCGACGATTACAGATTTAAACTAGATATTTGTCCGATTTTTTTTTTTTGGTATTCAGTTTAAAGTTTTTGTTTCGGAGGAAAATAATTAAAATAACATTACTGTTCGACTACTTAACCGCATTACCTGGTAAAAGTTGTATAGAGTGGGGGAGGGGGGTGAAACTTGTGAGTATCACGAATGGAAGTAGGTTGTTGGGGTAATCCTCTTAATTAGTTTCGATCTTTGTTTCTGTTGAAATGACTACAGTCTCCTACACCTACATAGTTAGAGCTCTTCAATATTCAAGATTTTGTGATAGTAACCCCCAAAAAGTAGAATATTTTACTATAAATATCAAACTAAGATTCAAAGTTATCACTATTTGTATATTCAACGTTTTTAAAATGTCCATGAAATGTACATGTGTGATTTTCACGACTGAAAGCAGGACACCTCCCGTGATCATCTTGCTTCTAGTTTTAATCTTTGTTTATTTGGGACGACTACAGAATAGATTAGAATTGAATTGATTCATCTATATCGGTGGTGTCACACAGACGGCCCGCGGGCCGGAACAGGCCCCTTAAGGGATTGAAACTGCCCGCAAGACAACGACGAGAGAAGCGCAAGAGAAAAACGAGCTGCAGTATGGAATATGTCCACTTGTTGCCAAAGCCTGGTGCCGCTCACAAGACGCTGTAATTGTATTTCTCTCTCTCTCTCTCTCTCTCTCTCTCTCTCACTTTCTGTGCTCTAATTCACTCCTGGTCAGTCCGTCAGCGAACCTCCACACTTGCAAGACAAGCACTTTTTTTGACTCTGGCTCCCTTCTGTCCCAACCTGTCCTGTAGCCTGTATCCTGTATCGATCGTCGACCCAAGCTCCGTTCTCCTGTCCCAGCTACCCGTGTCCTGATTCTGTTTCCTGTATCGACCGTCGACCCAAGCTCCGTTCTCCTGTACCAGCTACCCGTGTCCTAATTCGGTTTCCTGTTTTGCTCCTGATCCAAGCTCCGTTGTCCTGTCCCGGCAACCCATATCCTGATTCTGTTTCCTGTATCGATCCTCGATCCAAGCTCCGTTCTCCTCTCCCAGTTACCTGTGTCCTGATTCTGTTTTGCTCCTGATCCAAGCTCCGTTCCCCTGTCCCGGCAACCCGTATCCTGATTCTTTTTCATGTATCGATCCTCGATCCAAGCTCCGTTCTTCTGTCCCAGCTACCCGTATCCTGATTCTGTTTCCTGTATCAATCCCCTATCCAAGTTCCGTTCCCCCATCCCGGTTACCCGTGTCCTGATTCCGTTTCCTGCATCGATCCTCGATGCAAGCTATGTTCCTCTGTCCCAGCTACCGGTATCCTGATTCTCTTTCCTGTATCGATCCTGATCCAAGCTCCGTTCTTCTGTTCCAGCAACCCGTATCCTAATTTTGTTTCCTGTATCGATCCTCGATCCAAGCTCCGTTCTCCTAACCCAGCTACCCGTATCCTAATTCTGTTTTCTGTATCGATATTTTAATCAAGCATTGGGAAGTCTTCATTGACTTGAAAAGCGCTATATAAATGCAGATCATTTCATTTCATTTTATTGTGTGAAAGGTTACGCATTTGGGTTCCCTGCTTGTACCGGTTGTGACAAATAGTAGGCACTTAAGTACTGTCACAGTTGCCATGGCACCCAATTGGCCCCACTCATGTGTCACGGTTGCCAAGGCGCCCAATTGGCCCTGCTCGTGTGGTGCTAGCTGCAGCTTGTTGACAGAAAGGCTCCCTGTCAGTATTTAAACTCTGTCCTGTCTGCCCCCTTTTGTCGGTCCGTCTGCGAATATCCGTTTTTACACGGCAAGCCCTTTTTCGCCAGTCCTGTGTTTTTGCTCCTGTTTGTCTCCCGCTACGATCTGTATGATCTCGACCACGTCTGCTCTCCACTCCCGAATTATGACCTGTTTTGTTCTTGACGTCTGTTCTCCCGTCCCGAATAACGACCAATTTTCTAATATCAACCACGTTTTTACTCTTCCATCCCGGTACTGTAAAATTATAATTAAAAAAAAAACACTTTCTACTTTATTGCACAATTGTATGGTTTAAGGACCGAATACACTTCACTTTACATGATATTATTGAAAACTGCATTCACCTTCTGGTTCTGTCCTACAGAAACCGCATATTTTTCTATGATCAAACGTTTTGATGACCGACTAGGGGGCGCCAAAGACCTGAATGCGGCTCCAGAGCAAGTTTGAAATGAAATGATCTGCATTTATATAGCGCTTTTCAAGTCAATGACTTCCCAAAGCGCTTTACAATGCGCTCCACATTTCCCAATAGCGGCCTTGCAACCTGCTTATTGGGGGGTATTAGGGGTTCAGTGTCTTACCCAAGGACACTTCGACATGTAACACGGACGAGCCAGGATTCGAACTGGGATCCCTTGATCCCAAAACGAGCGCTCTACCTCCTGAGCTACTGCCGCCCCAGTTTAACAGTCTTCTTACTTCTTTGGCTTTCTAACAAGTTTAGCCACTTCAAACACCATCATCTGATCCTGGTGGTCTCAGATTTCTGCATGATCTGGTCAAGCGTCCCTGTTCCATATAAAAAGAGGAGCTGATCGATAGCTCTCCCGGTTTTCTACTGCTCGCATGACGGCCGCGTGGGCCATACTTTGCAACCAACCGGAACACGAGTAAAAGGACGGTTTCAGATTTAACACCATGTTTGCTGGTTCTTGGGAATGAGCATTATTTTCTGTACGACTGAATTCCCCCAAATCGTCTAGCATTATAGCAGAAAACTTTTTGTGCTAGTAACTTTAAGATTTAAGCGGTCGAAAATTGCCATAATCTTCGGCCCCTACACTTCCTTTTTGTTTTCCTACCATTAATTCTCTGTGTTAATAAATTACGTGTGCTATTTTCATTGTCCTAGTTCATTGAATTCATTTTCTTGGGATTAGTGATTTGTATCAGAACTCCAAAGAACTCAAAGTAATTTAAATTTTTGGTCCAGTTTTGTTGGCGATAGAAAGCATCTTTCTCTGTTAAGCCAATCAGAATGCAGCACACAATACCTGATGAAAATCCGCTAAGTAGATAAACCAGTAAGAGTAAATCACAGTACAGCAAGGGATTACTGTACACCAAAAAATATTGTTTCTACCCGTTTTTTATTTGTGTAACAAAAAAAAACACCAAATGCAAAGTTTTCTCCTTCATTTTTACATCTTTAAGAATTCTTAAGAAGTACGCACAAAAGCAAAACCAGGCAACGATGAAAGAACACTGTTCTGACAGCTACATCATAATGTCACAGCTGAAAAATGACATTACAGACAGATCGAAGAACGTAACAACAACATATCAAGGTCGAAATCATCGATAGGTCACTTGACTCACTCCTGAACGATTTAAGAGAATCCAAAATGGATTTTAGCGTCACGCTTAGCATGTATTGTCCTAGCTGAGGTGCTTCGGCATGTCGTCTCGTAAAGAAAGGTCGTTTCTTAAGAAAGAACACTGGAAAGGATGCTAGTTATACAGAAGCCGTAAAAGCACCACGGAATCCTGAAAAAGAAATGAGGTAGTGGCGGTTGAGAAGGAGTCGGAATGATTTTGAATATTTTTTGTTTTTTTTTCCTGCTGAGTTGTGGTCAAAGCAATGACTAATGCGGACGCCTCAGAATTATATTCCACTTGGTTGGCAGGGTTACTTTAACCGGATTACTTTCAATGACTTTTGGATGACTCCAATACCAAATATGCTAATAAAAGACAAAAAAAACTAAATATGAATAAAATGACTCACAACACATGGTAAGCTTTCTCTCCTGGCTTTGATCTCTTTGATCTCCGGAAAAACGAACATAAAATGCGACAGAAACAAAATGAAAATAAATCCAAACAGCTTCCCAACATCATTTTTGCCGTTCCATGTGTTCCGTTACTCCCCAAGCCTGCACACAATTTAGTAATTTTATTCATGTTCAGTTTATTTTGTCTTTTATTAGCATATTTGGTATTGGAGTAATCCATAAGTATTTGAAAGTAATCCAGTTCAAGTAACCCTACCCAACCCTGGATTCGGGGCACCTGCGAATGCCCCGTTGGCGCCAACAACCCTAGTCGCTGATTGGCTCCCTGATCCTTTTTAAACCCCCGTCTTCCATGAGGAAACTGTCAGACTGTCTGCGAACCTATGCATTCAGCTAGGCAAGCTTCTGAGATTCTCCTGCTCTGTTTTCTCCTGCCTGTTACCTGTTGCCGACCTGTTTCTGGACCCGTTTCTGCCCTGCTCTTCTATCTCGGCCATCGACCTGTTTTGCCCTGTTTCCTGCCTGATACCTGTTGCCGACCTCTTTTCTGGACTCGTTACCGCCCTTGCTCCCCCGTCCCGGCTATTGACCAGTTCATTTTATTCATATTTAGTTTATTTTGTCTTTTATTAGCATATTTGGTATTGGAGTAATCCAAAAGTAATTGAAAGTAATCCAGTTAAAGTAACCCTACCCAACCTAGCTAATATGCTATTGGCTTAACTACAGAGTACAGAGTCTTGCCTTAGTTCGTAGAGAGTCTGAGAGTCGACGATAAAACACTGTATTGTAGGTTTGCAGTGATGCGATAGGGATATGCAAAAACATGACAACCATGGAAACAAAAGTCAGTGATTTTACAAAGAAGGCACATGCATCGTTTAACTTCAGGAATATACTGTAGCCAATCGACCAGCGGGACTATTATTAAAAACAATAAGGCGATCAAAGCCCAATCTTTGCAAACGGAAGTTTAAAAACGTTTAAATTTTAAATATGCCGTAGTTGTTTCACCTTTACGCATCCACCTGCTACTCTGTCCTTTACATGTATATCTATTTAAAATATTATTAAATAGTAAGCAAATTGTAGCACTTTAGTATCAACTATATACTATTTTGTTATTTTAATGTTTTTGTATGGGGTCTTGGGAATTTGGAATATATTAGCTTATTAGCGTATATTAGCTTATTAGTGTAGAACAAATAAGCCTAGCACAAAATTGACTCCCACATTTTTTGTTTGACTGTTTATAAAATAATGTTCTCACCGTACGTAATCATGTCGATTAGAGGGGCATTTTCCAGTACAGAACATCACGCAAGCTTCTTACTTCTTTGGCCTTCTAACAAGTTTAGCCACTTCAAACACCATCATCTGATCCTGGTGGTTTTAGATTTCTGCATGATCTGGTCAAGCGTCCCTGGTCCATATAAAAAGAGGAGCTGATCGATAGCTCGCCCTGTTTTCTACTGCTCGCATGACGGCCGCGTGGGCCAAACTTTGCAACCGACTGGAGCATGAGACCAAATCTCTCAGTAAAGTAAAAGGACGGTTTCAGATTTAACACCATGTTTGCTGGTTCTTGGGAATGAGCATTATTTTCTGTACGACTGAATCCCCCCAAATCGTCTAGCATTATAGCGGAGAACTTTCTTTTTGTGCTAGTAACTTCAAGATTTAAGCAGTCAAAAATTGCCATAATCTTCGGCCCCTACCCTTCCATTTTGTTTTCCTACCATTAATTCTCTGTGTTAATAAATTATGTGTGCTATTTTATTTGTCCTAGTTCATTGAATCCATTTTCTTGGGATTACTGATTTCTATCAGAACTCCAAAGAACTCAAAGTAATTTCAATTTTTATCAGTGTAGGAAATTCTAGATTTATGGTGGAGCACAAGCAACACCTAGAGGCAAATTCGTTTACTGAATGCAGTCAAGAATAATTCCTTTCAATCCTAACGGTTTTTAAAATTAAAGCTAGAAAAATCCCTACACGTATGTAACTATTCCCAGCTAGACCGCAGTTTCGCTTTAAGATGTCCAACTCAGAATGCATGAATGTTGTATCCCGGGGGGCTCCTGTATTAAATAACACTACTACCGTAAATTCCGGACTATAAGCCGCTACTTTATTCCCTAACTTTCAACCCTGCGGCTTATTCAGTGATGCGGCCAATTTATGTAATTTTTCAAACTGCCGCCAGCGGCGCTCGAGTGTTGCTACCATTAACTGCCCTGTCAAAGCTATATTATTATTATTATTAAAGCTTTGAAAACTCTCTCGGTGAACCGTCTTTCTTTGTAAATATGTGTAACCCATGTATACTATGTATTTGAAACTGTATATTTTTGTAATGTATTTATTTTTATTTATTTTAGACACTTATTCTGATATGTTTTGCGAGTGAACAAAAAATGAGGGGCGGAACAAACGCGGGTTGCTGAGTTTAAGTGGGGACCGCTAAAGGTGAGGGACAGACAAGGAAAGAAGAGGGGGTAAAAAGTTGGTTAAAGAAAAAGGAGTTGCGTGAGTAAATATGTCCATCTGATATATTTTTCCCACCCTTACCTTTGGAAATATACACTTTTTTCCTTGGATCACTTTCAACGGGACCCCGACTCCGCAGGTCTGCATCAAACCTTAAGTACCGGTATCATTTTCCGTTCATTTCGCCGGCTGTGATTTTTGGACCGTGGACCTTAATGAAGGACATTTAGTTTCAATCGCCGGACTTGAAGTCGGGTTTGGGTTAATTTTGTGTTTGTGTTACATGTTTGAATGTGGGCGCATGCGGCTTGTATACGGGTGCGGCTTGTGTATGTACAAAATCGGTTTTCCTCTTAAAATGTGGTGGGTGCGGCTTATAATCCGGTGCGCTCTATAGTCCAGAATTTACGGTATATCAAATATCAAAGTGGGTTTGGCACGTGAAATCAAGTAATGCTTGGAATAAGCTTGAGGAAAAGCCCAAGTTGTGCACATTTTCACAATTTTTCTCCTAACAACTTACCCACCAACCAACCAACCAACCAAATATTCTTCCATCCATCCATTCTCCCCCAACATGACAGAAATAGATTAAACCAACTCTACCTTTCAGTGGCTTACGTGAAGCCAAGAGTAACACAGTCATCCTATGGAAATACAAAATGGTACGCTTCAAAATGTGTGTAACTTGGCATATGAACATTAGAGACCCACTGGCACATATTCCAGTTGTGTGTACGTGACCCTGAGACAACATGAGGCCAAAAAGAGACACGGGTGCTGTACATTCTTACAATCCATAGTAAGAACCGTCTCGGTTCCCGTCTTACGTCTGGTATCCAGAGGTCGGTGCCGAATCCTTCTGTTTTCACAGCTCAGGAATGTATGGCTACGATGCATACTCCAAAAACAAGCACGTTACCTCTAAAAATAGACTATCGTATATTTACATATGTATGAAAGTGTGGATTCAAAGTACAAAACGAAATCCGACAATGAGGCGGGTGCACACAATAGTCCGTGGTAAGAATTGCTGTACCCGTTACGCAGGAGCTACTGGCACAGGTAACCCTGTGCTACTGAGGTAGGGCGGACCAGGCCTGAAGTGAGAAAAGGAGAAGGGGTGAGACAGGTAGACTTGGTCTTGGTTTGTGCTGAAGGGCAGCGTCCAATGTCTCCATTTTCCCCGGGTTTGGACCCGGGTTGCAGTTTCTTCGGGGTGTGGAAGCCATTGGTAAGCCCTGAGTCCTGCATTGGGCCGGCACTAGCGGCCTTCGCCGACCTGTCCTCTGGCTCCTCATTGTGGTCAGTCACCAGTGTTGCTGGAGGAAGACTTTGCTGGTTTGGAACCAGCGATTGTTTATCAAGGAGACCTTCATCAGTCTGTCCTATTGAGGGACTTGATGTGGTTTCGGAGTCTGTGGCCCGGCCGCTGTCCGACTTATCTTTCCCGCTGACTGGGTCAGACAGCTCAGAGTGGACGATGACCTCAGCTTCCACCTGGTTACTGGACGGGGATGCGCTTGGACAGTCCTGCAAGGACAGGACATTGAAATTAACTTACCTATATTTAACTAACCCAAGTCACCTACGAGATCATTTTAATATCCGAGAGTTATTTGGAACAAAAATTTTGCTCGACGCGCGACGGAAAATCCAACACTTAGCATTCCTGGGGCTTCCACGAGAGATCGCTGACTACTTGAGACCGCTCACCACTAGCGTAAGTTTTTACTGAGCTGGGACGAGCTGAAAACAGAGGAGTTGAAGAACAGCAGGAAAAATGAGGACGAGCAAGAGAAGTTGGCGTCTACAACGGAGATTAGAAAGGTGTGGGTTAAGTGGAAAGTGGTCGTGCTACAGCTCCTATTAATAACATTTGCCTTATGCATTTCTGTGAAATTTTGAAGGGGAGGCAGAGACAAATCTCCTTGGATGAGTTTTTCTTTAACAGATCTTTAGAAAGTAAAATCAGTTGTAGTTTTATGTTTATTTACAAAACTCAATTCCAATGAAGTTGGGAAAGTGTGTTAATTGCAAATAAAAATTGATCCAAGTAAATTGCAAATTCTTTTCAACCCATATTTCAATGAATGCACAGCAAAGACAACATATTTATTGTCTTCACTCATAAACTTTATTGTTTTGGGAGAAAATCATCAACTCTGTAATTTGATGACAGCAACACGTGCCAAAATAGTTGGGACAGGTGTCAATAACTACTCAGAAAGTGGATGAATGGAAATCAACCAACTATTTGCAGGTGAACAGATGAATTAGCAACAGGTGAGAGTTGTTACTGGGTATAAAAAAGGGAGACCCGAACAAGCTAAGTCATTCACATGCAAGGATGGGGCGAGGTTCACCTCTTTGTGAACAACTGCGTGAGCAAATTGTTGAACAGTTTAAAAACAACATTCCTCAAAGTACAATTGCAAGGAATTTAGGGATATCATCATCTACAGTCCATAATATTGTGAAAAGGTTCAGGGAATCTGGAGAAATCACTGTGCGTAAACGGCATGGCCGTAAACCATTATTGAATGCCCGTGACCTCCGAGCCCTCAAGCGGTACTGCATTAAGAACCGACATCAATGTGTGAAGGACATCACCACATGGGCTCAGGAACACTTTGGAAAACCACTGTCAGTCAATACAGTTCGACGCTATATCCGTAAGTGTGGGTTAAAACTTTATGTTGCAAAGCGTAAGCCATTCATCAACAACATCCAGAAACGCCGCAGGGTTCTCTGGGCCCGAGCCCATCTAAAATGGACTGATACAAAGTGGAAAAGTGTTCTGTGGTCTGATGAGTCAGTTTTCCAAATTGTGTTTGGAAATTGTGGACGTCGTGTCCTCCGGTCCAAAGAAGAACAGAACCACCCAGACTGTTATGCACGCAAAGTGCAAAAGCCAGCATCTGTGATGGTATGGGGGTGCATGAGTGGCCAAGGAATGGGTAACCTGCACATCTGTGAAGGCACCATTAATGCAGAAAAGTACATTCAGGTTTTGGAACAAAGTATGTTGCCATCCAAACAGAATCTTTACCATGGGCGCCCTTGCTTCTTCCAGCAGGATAATGCCAAGCCACACACTGCACGTCTCACGACAGCGTGGCTTCGTAGTAAGAGGGTGCGGGTGCTTGACTGGCCTGCCTGCAGTCCTGACCTGTCTCCCATTGAAAATGTGTGGCGCATTATAAAGCGCAGAATAAGACAAAGGAGACCCCGGACTGTTGAACAGCTGAAGCTGTACATAAAGCAAGAATGGGAAAGGATTCCACTATCAACGATTCAACAACTAGTCTCCTCACTTCCTAAACGTTTATTGAGTGTTATTAAAAGGAAAGGTGATGTAACACAATGGTGAAGAAGCCCCTTTCCCAACTACTTTGGCACTTGTTGCAATTATAAAATTCTAAGTTTATCATTATTTGCTTATGGAAATAAAGTTTATGAGTTTGAACATGGATAATCTTGTCTTTGTGGTGTATTCATTTAAATATGGGTTAGAAAAGGTTTGCAAGTCATTCTATTCTAATTTTACTGACATTTTAAACTTTTTCCCAACTTCAATGGAATTGACTTTTGTACTATTGAAATGCGTCTTCAGTCATCAAGGAGATGTGTTTTTTTCCTATTGAAGGATTTTATGTATTTGACTATAAAGGATTTTATACGATTGAATACAAGTTACATTTATTCAGGTCAATGAAGATTTTCACCGAGTAGGCTTAAGTTCAATGAGCAGTGAAAGTTCAGGGCACCCTGGTAAGAAATATTGTTTACAGGCATGGCGTGAAGGCTGATAAGGGTCGCGGGGTGATATTATTATATTATATTATATTATTACTATATTACATCCGACGACGCAGAAAGGCCCTGATGACAAAGGACGGCAGGCAATGTTTTGAGAAACGCTCTGCTGTTTTGAGTTTTCCAGACATCGCGACGAGGTGGTGTAGCTCACGTTGGGCTGTGAATTTCCCTTAGGGGATGAATAAAGTATCTATCTATCTATCTATCTATCATGGGCACGCCCATGGGAGGAGCCGGCACACCATCTTGCAGAAAGACGTGGGCCGAGAGGAGAAGGCTGGAGAACGAGAGAGAGAGGAGGCTGCCCAGAGACTCCGACGACACTCATTCGACTAATTCGGCCGAGTTCACTTAGTTAAATTGTTAAAGAAATTAAATCTGCCCCCGTGTGGAAATGTCGGTCTCTTGTTCATCTTTTCCATCAAAAAACGAGCGCACAGTGTTAGGTGAATGTAGGTTGTGTTTGGTTAATGGAGTCAGATAACTAATTCGAACAATTTGGTAAACGGTACATTTTAATATTTAATTCCTAACACTATCTAGGGTTAAATTAGATGCTTTTGCTAGTTTGGGAACGGATCAATTAGTTGGTTATGATTTCGTAGCAGGTAAATTCGCTCAGTAACAGAGCAATTAGAGGTACAAGCCAAATCCTGGAACGAATTAAGGTCATATGTTGAGGCACCTATGTCAGTGTTCATTTTACCTGTGAGAAGTGATGGGTCCCGGGGACTCGCATGCTCAAAAATCTATGGGTCCCAACAGAGATCTATGGGTCCCCAAAATTTAGTGTGCTCCATGCCCTTACAAACTGTCGTATTTTTACGTAAAACATGCAGGGTGTTGGAACTGAGCTCCCTCTCCAATGAAGCGCTAGCCACTTTTTGTAGAGACCCGGGTGCTAAATGACGTCTGAACGACCTGATTTTTTTTTTTTTACACGTTCGTGTTAGCGTAATCTTTCGTACGGAAGATTACGCTAACGCGAACGTACGATTGGCCTGGGTTAGCTTCATGTTGACGTTCATGGTAAACATTCAGGGTGTTGGAACGGATTAAAACGATTTTACATTACTTTTAATGGGAAAAACGAATTCGGTGATTGAACAAATCGGTTTTCGAACAGGGTTCTGGAACGGATTATGGTCGAGAACCGAGGTTCCACTGCATCATATATATTGTTAATGAACATTTAGTTGTGAGACACCGAGTTGCTCGACATGAATGAGGTTTATTATAAAAAAAAGTTCAAAAATGAAGTCGCTTGGACGTTCACTGTAGAAGGAAATAATACATGCAAATATAATTAAGTAGAATAATCATTTTCTTATTCAAATTATTTATTCATTTTCTGCATTAAAGGGATCACCACAAACCTGTCTTTTTTCATTTCCTACTTTTATACTTCCTTTTTTTCTTAACTTCTTTATACAACATCATCATTCGTTATATAATGCATCAAAGCAAGTGAGCCGTTTGAGAGCCGGCTCTTTAACGAGTTGAGCCGAAAAAGCCGGTTCTCTAAAAAGAGACGGACTTTCACTACTCGAACCGGAGATCAGCGTGCGGACGAAAACTCGAACCGCGAGACCAAAACAACAATGGCGGATCTGCCTGACGAAAAGTTTGGAGTGCGGTAAATCTTTGTTAAAAAATGATAATGACAATTTCGTGTCAAAAAAGTTGCGTCCCGGGGACACACGTTGATTTGAGACGATGCGTCCCCAGCAAAAATAATGCATCCAGGGCAAACGAGAACACTGCTATGTATATGCAAAGATTATTCATGCGGCATCTTAACAGCTGAATGAATCGAGTGATGTGTCCATCTACCGTATTGTTCTTCAGGTTGGGTTCTTCGACGTCCAATCCCTGTGAGTCTTCAGTGACGGTGTCCCTGTATCGCGTGATTCTATTGGCCCAGTTATGACTGATGGAGCCGTTCCAAGCAGCCTGAAAATCGCAACAGTGTCATATCGACGTATTTCACTTTTCCCGTCCAGGTGGTGGCGCTCACCATCAGGCTCTGCTCCTCGGGGACTTCTGTGGACAACTGGCTGGACTCTTGGCCCGGGGTGGACATGAGTGTCTCCAACTCGTGGCAATCGTTGCACTCTGGTTCATGGGCGGGACTTGTGAAACCAGTTCGCCTGTGCTGGGGGGTCACTGCTGTGGAGTCCAAGCCCCCTGATACCCCTCTATGTAGGACACATGCAAAGGAAATGGACTTATGACAGTGCCTTGCAAAAGTATTGCCCCCCAAGAACTTTTTGACATATGGCCATTTTTCAGGCTTCAAACCAACCCAAAAAACTTTAAACATTTTCTAAGAATCAATTAAATGTGAGACAAAATCATGAAATTAAACCAGATGTATTCAATATTTATATTGCGCTGACAAATATATATATATATATAGGGGTTGCAATAATATTGCCCCCCCATGAGTTAATACTTTGTATAACCTCCCTTTGCTGCGATCAGAGCCACAAGTCTTTAGGGTTACGTTTCTATAAGTTTTGCACATCTTTAAACATACCGTAAATTCCGGACTATAGAGCGCACCTGATTATAAGCCGCACCCACCACTTTTTAAGAGGAAAACCGATTTTGTACATACACAAGCCGCACCTGTAGATAAGCCGCATGTAAACAACATGTAACACAAACACAAAATTAACCCAAACCCGACTTCAAGTCCCGCGATTGAAACTAAATGTCCTTCATTAAAGTCCACAGTCCAAAAATCACAGCCGGCAAAATGAACAGAAAATGATACCGGTACTTAAGGTTTGATGCAGACCTGCAGAGTCCGGGTCCCGTTGAAAGTAATCCAAGGAAAAAAGTGTATATTACCAAAGGTAAGGGTGGGAAAAATATATCAGATGAACACATTTACTCACACAGCTCCTTTTTCTTTAACCAACTTTTTACCCCCTCTTCTTTCCTTGTCTGTCCTTCACCTTTAGCGGTCCCCACTTAAACTCGGCACCCCGCGTTTGTTCCGCCCCTTCTTTTTCCGTTCACCCGTGCAAAACATATCAGAATAAGTGTCTAAAATAAATACAAATAAATACATTACAAAAATATACAGTTGCAAATACATATTATACATGGGTTACACATATCTACAAAGAAAGACGGTATACCGAGAGAGTTTTCAAAGCTTTAATAATAATAATATAACTTTGACAGGGCAGTTAATGGTAGCAACCCTTGAGCGCCGCTAGCGGCAGTGAGAAAAATTACATAAATTGGCCGCATTACTGAATAAGCCGCAGGGTTGAACGTTAGGGAAAAAAGTAGCGGCTTGTAGTCCGGAATTAACGGTACATATTTGTCCATTCTTCCTTACAAAACAGCTCATGTTCCTTAAGGTTTTATGGTGATCGTTTTTTTATTCAGATATTTCCACAGAAGTTCTATAGTACTGAGGTCTGGACTTTGGGCTGGACATTTAATACCTTAATATTGCTTAAAGATTTTGCTTTATGTTTGTTGTCGTTGTCCTGTAGGAAAGAGTACCTGCACCCCATACCCGGGTCTCTTGTAGACTTCACGGATTTTCTTCCAGAATCGCCCTGTATTCCATACTCTAATGATCTTCCCAGTCCCTGCTGAAGAAAAGCAACCCCAGAGCATGATACTCCCACCACTGCTGAGGATAAGCCGTGCAGAAAATGGATGGAAATCATGGGTTTCTACTTCAGGATTGTGTCTCACATTTTGTTGATTCTTAGAAAATATTCTTAGTTTTTTAGCTTTAAGTTTAAAGCCTGTTCTTAGGGTCCAAGACTTTCAGTAAGCACTTTACCCTACTTTTTCACTTATTTTTCTCTTTTTTGTTCTATTCTCCCTTCCTTTAAGTCATTCTGTGCACAATTTTGCATAATAATTGGTCGTGTAGGGATTAAAGAAGTAAAAACAACCTGAAGAGCCGTTTGGGACCCAAAGAGCCGGTTCTCTTTAGTGAGCCGAGCCGAAGAAGCCGGTTCTCGAAAAACTCTACTGACTTTACTCAACCTTGTTCGACTTTGAGATTGACTTCAAAATACCGCATTTAAAAAACAGCGTCAGGGGAACCCGTGTATTTTTTACCTTCATGCACTGTAACTTTGACTTAATTCCCTTCTTAATTAGCAATTTCGAGCCCTGATTTTTGTGAGCTGGCTAGATTTTCTTGTGTGCTTCCTTTAAATCATTTTGTGCATAATTTTACATCATATTTGGTCATATAGGGATGAAAGAAGCACAAACAACCCGAAGAGCCGTTTAGGACCCGAAAGAGTCGGTTCCTTTTAGTGAGCCGAGCCGAAGAAGCCGGTTCTCTACTAACTTTACTCAACTTCGTTCCACTTCGACTCGACTTAAAAAAAAAAACGCATTTGGGACACAACGTCAGGGGAACCCGTGTCTTTTTACCTTCATGCACTGTAACTTTGACTTAAGTCGTTTCTTAATGAGTAATTTTGAGCCCTGATTTTTGTGCGCTGGCTAAATTTTCTTGTGCGCTGAGAATGTGCAGCTTAGAGGGAACACTGGTGGTCAGTAATCCCAGCAAAAATGAGTAAAATACTTGAGGGGTCTCAGACTGAGCTACAATACCTGGTCTTGGTGTTGCGGAAACTGAAACACATGCAGAGGAGGATGCATATGAGCCCCAGACACACTCCAACGATGATGCCCGTCACAGCGTGGATGTCCAACTCTATTCAAAAGAACATTCGATTCAATAGAATTAGAGATGTATAGATGTTTCCGTAGGGCAGCACGACGGCACAGTGGTTAGCATGAGTGCGGCACAATTCTGAGGTCATGAGATCGAACCTCCTGAGTGGAGATTGCATGTTCTCCCCGTGCTTGTGTGGGTTTCCTCCGAGCAGTGGTTAGCCCGTGTACAGGCACAGTTCTAAGGTCTTGAGAACCTCTTGTGTGGGTTCAAATCCAACTACCGGACTTCCTGTGCGGAGTTTGCATGTTCTCCCCGTGCTTGCGTGGGTTTCCTCCGGGCACTTCGGTTTCCTCCCACATTCCAAAAACATGCATGTCAGGTTAAATGGCCGGTGCAAATTGTCCCTAGGTGTGAATGAGCGAGTGAATTGTCTGTCCTGTGTGCCCTGTGATTGGCTGGTAACCAGTTCAGGGTGTCCCCTGCCCACTGCCTGAAGATGGCTGGGATGGGCTCCAGCACCCCCACGACCCTACTTAGGATAAGCGGTACGGATCATGGATGGATGGATGGTAAATAAACAAGCATGGCGGTGCAGTGGTTAGCGTGTGTGCGGCACAGTTCTGAAGTCATGAGATCGAACGTCCTGTGTGGAGTTTGCATGTTCTGCCCGTGCTTGCGTGGGTTTCCTCCGGGCACTCCAGTTTCCTCCCACATTCCAAAAACATGCATGTCAGGTGAAATGGCCGGTCCAAATTGTCCCTAGGTGGGAATGAGCGAGCGGATTGTCCGTCCCTGTGTGCCCTGTGATTGGTCGGCAAGCAGTTCAGGGTGTTCCCTGCCCACTGCCTGAAGATGGCTGGGATGGGCTCCAGCACCCCCGCAACCCTACTGAGGATAAACAGTGCAGATAATGGATGGATGGATGGATATTTTTCCATACAGATTACCGTAAAGGTTTATTGTTCTATATTCTTTATCTCATCTCATCTCCCATCTCATTAGCCGTACCGCTTATCCTCATTAGGGTCGCGGGGGGGCTGGAGCCCATCCCAGCCATCTCCAGGCAGTGGGCAGGGGACACCCTGAACTGGTTGCCAGCCAATTGCATTCTTTATCAATTATCCATTATCCGTTATTGGTCAAATCATAATATACTACAAAGCCAAGAGGCCGAGACACTTGCTCCCAGCCAAGAGGCTGAGTCAAGGTCCTAGCCACAGGGCCAAGCAGCGATCAGTGCGAATGCACCGTTCTCGGAGGTGCTGCAATACCGGGCCGATGCGTGGAGTAACATAAGTTGGCCGCATCACTGAATAAGCCGCAGGGTTGAACATTGGGAAAAAAGTAGCGGCTTATAGTCCGGAATTTAATATCGCAGGGCACACAGGGACAGACAATTCGCTCACTCATTCACACTTAGGGACAATTTGGACCTACCAATCCACCTGAAATGCATGTTTTTGGAACGTGGGAGGAAACCGGAGTGCCCGGAGGAAACCCACGCAAGCACGGGGAGAACATACAAACTCCGCACAGGAAGTCTGGAGCTGGATTTGAACCCACAACAGGTTCCCATGACATGAACTGTGCCGGACAAGCGCTAACCACTGCGCCGCCGTGCTGCCTTTTAACTTTTATTTATGGAGAAAAAAAAACAATCTTTTCTACTTATTTTGCAACTTCAAATTGGCAAAATAATCACCATTTAATAGCCACTCAAGTCATTACGGAGTTGATAACGATTATTTTCGAATCCATTTTCATGTTTACCCAGAATGCATTGGATTTTCTTTTTCTACATAACAACAATCCAAAATAAAGGAGCAGCGGATACACAGAGCAATTACCTCCAATCGTTTCTTCACAGAAACTATCCCATTAAATCACATGTGTCAAACAGGCGGTTTGTGGGCCAGATCAGGCCCACCGATGGTTTAAATCCGGCCCGCAAGACAACAGTGAGAGAAGCGCAAGAGGAAAATGAGGTGTAGTTTTGAATATTTCCACAGGATGTCACCAAACTGGGTTTAACACTTGCAAAACAATTGTGGTAGTATTTCTCCATGTCTCTCTGACTCACTTCATTTTGATTTATTTCTCGCTCTTTTTCTTTCTCCTGTTCACTCTCTCTTTCTCATTTCTCTATTTCTCTCGCACTCTCTAGCTCTTTCTTTTTCTCTGTCTTGCTCTCTTTCTGTTTTCTCTCTCTAACTTACACTTTAATTCTCTTTCTTTCTATTTTTCTTTCTTTCATTCCCACCCTCTTTCTTTCCTTTTTTCGGCCTCTCTCTCTCTCTCTCTCTCTCTCTCTCTCTCTCTCTCTCTCTCTCTCTCTCATTTCTCTATTTCTCTCGCACTCTCTAGCTCTTTCTTTTTCTCTGTCTTGCTCTCTTTCTGTTTTCTCTCTCTAACTTACACTTTAATTCTCTTTCTTTCTATTTTTCTTTCTTTCATTCTCACCCTCTTTCTTTCCTTTTTTCGGCCTCTCTCTCTCTCTCTCTCTCTCCCCCCTCTCTCTCTCTCTCTCTCTCTCTCTCTCTCTCTCTCATTTCTCTATTTCTCTTGCACTCTCTAGCTTTTTCTTTTTCTCTGTCTTGCTCTCTTTCTATTTTCTCTCCAATTTACACTTTAATTCTCTTTCTTTCTATTTTTCTCTTTCTTTTTCACCCTCTTTCTTTCCCTTTTTGACCTCTCTCTCTCTCTCTCTCTCTCTCTCTCTATTTCTCTTGCACTCTCTAGCTCTTTATTTTTTTGTCTTGCTCTCTTTCTATTTTCTCTGTCCTATTTACACTTTAATTCTCACCCTCTTTCTTTCCCATTTTCGACCTCTCTCTCTCTCTCTCTCTCTCTCTCTCTCTCTCTCTCTCTCTCTCTCTCTCTCTCTCTCTCTCTCTCTCTCTCTCTCTCTCTCTCTCTCTCTCTCTCTCTCTCTCTCTCTCTCTCTCTCTCTCTCCACTTTAATTCTCTTTCTTGCTATTTTTCTCTTTCTTTCTCGCCCTCTTTCTTTCCCTTTTTGACCTCTCTCTCTCTCTCTCTCTCTCTCCTCACTTTGTCACTTTTTCTCCTGCTGACTCTTTTTCTTTCTGTCATTTCACTTCTCTTATTCTTTTTATCTTTCTCTTTTTTCACTTTCTTTTTCCCTCTATATTCATTCCCCCCCTTCTCTTATTTTCTCTCACCGTTACTCTGTCTCCCTTGTTCTCCCTATCTGTTTATCGCTCTCTTTTTCCCTCCCTCTCTGTCTTTTTCTCTTTTTCTCTTAAATTTACTAGTCCGGCCCCCCGCGAGATTTTTTATAGCATTTGTGGCCCCCAGCTAAAACGAGTTTGAATCCCCTGCATTAAATGGACGTTCAGTTTGGGCCTGACGTCACTGTTTATTCGAGGAAGGGTTCGAATTTAGAGGCGATCAGGGTTGGGTAGGGTTACTTTAACTGGATTACTTTCAATTACTTTTGGATTACTCCAATACTAAATATGCTAATAAAAGACAAAAGAAACTAAATATGAATAAAATGACAAAATTTTGTGCAGGCTTGGGGAGTAACGGAATGCATGGAACGGCAAAAATGATGTTGGCAAGCTGTTTGGATTTATTTTCATTTTGTTTCTGTCGCATTTTATGTTCGTTTTGCCGGAGATCAAAGCCAGGAGAGAAAGCTTACCACGTGTTGTGAGTCATCATTTTATTCATATTTAGTTTCTTTTGTCTTTTATTAGCATATTTGGTATCGGAGTAACCCAAAAGTCATTGAAAGTAATCCAGTTAAAGTAACCCTACCCAACCCTGCATGACACACCTCAATGTCAGAACCTGAACAGGTGAAGGACCCAGATGCGTAACGTTTTCACACAAGATTTATATTACGGGAAGGGGGCAGTCATGCATGTGAACACAAACTCCAGTGATTCGGTGATCGCTGGGGGGAAGAAGTAAGACAGAAGTCCGACGTGGAAAAACAGGATCGATACCAGATAGACGAGCAGATACCGGACAGACGGGGTCAATACTGGACAGGAAGAGACAGGCGGGATCGATACTGGATACTGGAGACTAGAGTCAGATCGCAAGCTGTTTGGATTTATTTTCATTTTGTTTCTTTCGCATTTGATGTTCGTTTTGACGGAGATCAAAGAGATCAAAGCCAGGAGAGAAAGCTTACCACGTGTTGTGAGTCATCATTTTATTCATATTTAGTTTCTTTTGTCTTTTATTAGCATATTTGGTATTGGAGTCATACAAAAAAGCTTCTCTATCTCATATACGCACACTCACACGTTTGAATTCTTTGTGCATGGAAGCCGGCACGTGACAATAGCAGAAGCATATCATCCGGCGGCGCAGTGGTTAGCGCGTGTGTGGCACAGTTCTAAGGTCTTGGGAACCTCCTGTGTGGGTTCAAATCCAGCTACCAGACTTCTTGTGCGTAGTTTGTATGTTCTCCCCGTGCTTGCGTGGGTTTCCTCCGGGCACTCCGGTTTCCTCCCACATTCCAAAGACATGCATTTCAGGTGGATTGGCCGGTCCAAATTGTCCCTAGGTGTGAATGAGCGAGCGAGTTGTCTGTCCCTGTGTGCCCAGCGATTGGCTGGCAACCAGTTCAGGGTGTCCCCTGCCCACTGCCCGATGATTGCTGGGATGGGCTCCAGCACTCCCGCGACCCTACTGAGGATAAGCGGTGCAGCTAATGAGATGAGATGAGATGAGATTTTGTGGCTTCATACGAGTAGCGTTACAATTTCCCGCACACCTTGCGACATGAAAAGTGTGTTTTTGTTCATTTCTTTTTTTTTTCCTGGTATCTTTTGTCGCATACTACTAACATTTTTGGGGGCTTATTTAGTCGGTTGCACGATACAGAACTGTATTTAATCACATGTTTTTGTGGAAGTACAATGTTGGCCACAAGATTGACTTGATATAATTGGAAATGATTTGAATGCAACACGAACTTTTTCTTCTTTTTCTCTGTTTTTTTTCCATCTTTTAATCCCTTTAAAAAAATCTCATTGTGTTTATATTTTCCTAGCTATTACTTTTTTTCTTTTTGTTCTCTATTTACTTTTTTCCTTTGTTTCTTTCTTTTGTTTTTTTCTGTTTTTTTTCTGATTTTTTTCCTTCTTATTTCTCTCTAGTTTTTTTTCTCAGCTTTACACTACTTTTTCACTTTGGTATTTTCCTCTTTTTTGTTCTATTCCCCCTTCCTTTAAATCATTTTGTGCATCATTTTACATCATATTTGGTCATATAGGGATGAAAGAAGCACAAACAACCCAAAGAGCCGTTTAGGACCCGAAAGAGTCGGTTCCTTTTAGTGGGCCGAGCCGAAGAAGCCGGTTCTCTACTAACTTTAGTCAACACAACTGTATTTAATCACTTTCTGTAGTGGAAGTACGATAGATAGATAGATAGATAGATAGATAGATAGATAGATAGATAGATAGATAGATAGATAGATAGATAGATAGATAGATAGATAGATAGATAGATAGATAGATAGATAGATAGATACAATGTTGGCAACAAGATTGACCTGATATAATTATAAATTATTTGAATGCAACAAAAACTTTTTCTTCTTTTTCCCTATTTTTTCTTTTTTTTTTTAATTCCTTTAAAAAAGTTATTTTTTCCTAGCTGTTACTTTTTTCTTTTTGTTCTCTATGTACTTTTTTTCCTAGTTCATTTCTTTTCTTTTTTCTGGCTTTTTTCTGAATTTTTCCTTCTTTTTTATCTTCCTTTTGTTTCTTTTTTTCTCAGCTTTTCACTACTTTTTCATTTTGGTATTTTTTTATTTTTTGTGCTATTCCCCCCTCCCCTCTTCCTTTTAGTCATTTTGTGCACAATTTTGCATAATAATTGGTCGTGTAAGGATTAAAGAAGCAAAAACAACCCGAAGAGAAATTTGGAACCCGAAAGAGCCGGTTCTCTTTAGTGAGCCGAGCCGAAGGAGCCGGTTCTCGAAAAACTCTACTGACTTTACTCAACTTCGTTAGACTTTGACAGTGACTTCAAAATACCGCATTTAGAACACAACGTCAGGGGAACCCGTGTATTTTGACCTTCATGCACTGTAACTTTGACTTAATTCCCTTCTTAATTAGCAATTTCGAGCCCTGATTTTTGTGCGCCGGCTAGATTTTCTCGAGTGCTGAGAATGTGCAGGCAGTGCGCGTTTGAGCATTGGTCACAGGCATGTTTTTAAGAAATGATGAAAAACAAAGACTTGGTATATGTGATATGAATAGCACGTACCGTATTGTTCAGGGGGCGTACGAATGTCCTTGACCAGCGAATAAGGCCCCGCTCCTACTTCGGTGGATGCCCCCAATTTGAAAAAGTAGTGGGTGCCGCCGGATAACCCCCGCACCTCGACACGGTTGATGCCTCCTACATGGTAAAAAGAAAACACGGTGATAAAGTATGTGGTGTGAAGAATAAAGATTGAGAAAATAAGTGGTGATTATGTTATCCTCTTAAATAAAACATACTATCCACACACGGAAGGTAAATAAGTAGGTAGGTAGGTAGGTAGGTAGGTAGGTAGGTAGGTAGGTAGGTAGGTAGGTTGGTAGGTAGGTAGGTAGTTGGGCGTGTGTTTGGTTGGTACTAAAGTTATATACTATTTTATACGCTGTTTTATTCCACTTATACTGAAGACACTTGTCCTCAGTTTGACCTCAGCTTTGAGTGAAACTTTTTACAAGGATGTCGTAAAATTGCATGTGCTTTGGAATGTGTTTTTGTGTTTCAGTCTGTACAGATAACCAGGGTTGGGTAGGGTTGCTTTAACTGGATTACTTTCAATTATTTTTGGATGACTCCAATAGCAAATATGCTAATAAAAGACAAAAGAAACTATGAATAAAATGATGACTCACAGCAGGTGGTAAGCTTTCTCTCCTGGCTTTGATCTCTGGCAAAACTAACATAAAATGCGACAGAAACAAAATGAAAATAAATCCAAACAGCTTGCCAACATCTTTTTTGTCGTTCCGTGTATTCCGTTACTCCCCAAGCCTGCACACCATTTAGTCATTGTATTCATATTCAGTTTATTTTGTCTTTTATTTGTATATTTGGTATTGGAGTCATCCAAAAGTAATTGAAAGTAATCCAGTTAAAGTAACCCTACCCAACCCTGCAGATAACAATGACTTATCACCTCGCCTGTACTGTTAAGAGTAGGTGATTTGCACATCCTATCACCCCCTCCTCCCATTCTTCAATCGTGGTTGGGAAATTTGCATCGACGGCGCGGATCAATCAGCCAGAGGCTTGATCATGGGGCGTGAACAGTTCATCGCCATGTGTCATATAAGGGGCAACCCGGAAGCCGCCGTCACTCTCTTTCTCCACGCAATTGTAAATGGCAAGGAAGAAAGATCCATTTGTTACTCTTTGATCGGCTAAATAAATTAAAATGTGGACTATATGTGGACCTCGGCTCAGTAATTTCTCAGACTTCTGGGCATGCTACAACTGTAAGGAATTTATAAAGGCACGAGAAGTGTCTTCAGAGTCAGATTTCAGTTACAAAAATGTTGAAACCTTACAGCAGATAGTTGGGTAGCATGGTATGTCTGGCCAGGTCTAAATCCAATTGAATATCTTTGGGGCATCCTCAAGCGGAAGGCTGAGAAGCACACGATCTAGAATATCCCCCAGCTCTGTCATGTTGTCATGGAGTAGTGTAAGAGCATTCCAGTCATAATCTGTGAGGCTCTGGTTCTGCAAAATCATGGTGGCCACACAAATATTTAACTTTAGGAACTCTTACTTAAGGGTGCACTCACTTTTCTCGGGGGGGTTTGGCTACTAATGGCTATATTTAAAGTTTTTTTTGGGGTGGAAAAATAAATGGACTCTGGAATATAAGCTTTACACAGAGAACATTTCATTGTGTCAAAGTGATGTTTCTTCAGTGATGTTTTATTAAACATTAAAATGAATTATCTGCAAAAAATGTGAGGGGTGTATTCACTTTTGTGACATACATTAGTAGCTAGGTGGGTGGGTCGTTCCGTTGGCTAGGTAGGTAGATGAGTAGGTAGGTAGGTAGTTGGGTAGTTAGGTAGGTAGGTAGTTGTGTAGCTGGGTATGTCTGTCCAGGTCTAAATCCAATAGAATATCTTTGGGGCATCCTCAAGCGGAAGGCTGAGAAGCACACGATCTAGAATATCCCCCAGCTCTGTCATGTTGTCATGGAGTAGTGTAAGAGCATTCCAGTCATAATCTGTGAGGCTCTGGTTCTGCAAAATCATGGTGGTCACACAGGATATTTAACTTTAGGAACTCTCACTTAAGGGTGCACTCACTTTTTTCCAGGGGTTTAGCTACTAATCGCTATATTTAAAGGTTTTTGGAGTGGGAAAAATAAATGGACTCTGCTTCACACAGACTACCTTACATTGGGTCAAGGTGATGTTTCTTCAGTGATGTTTTATTAAACATTAAAATGAAATATCTGCAAAAATGTGAGGGGTGTATTCACTATTGTGACATACATTAGGTAGGTAGGTGTGTAGCTAGGTGGGTGGGTGGTTCCGTTGGCTAGGTAGGTAGATGAGTAGGTAGGTAGGTAGTTGTGTAGCTGGGTATGTCTGTCCAGGTCTAAATCCAATAGAATATCTTTGGGGCATCCTCAAGCAGAAGGTGGAGAAGCACAAGATCTAGAATATCCCCCAGCTCTGTCATGGTGTCATGGAGGAGTGTAAGAGCATTCCAGGAGAAATTTGTGAAATCAATGGCCAGTAGGATTAAAAAGATTCTGCAAAATCATGGTCGCCACACAGGATATTTAACTTTAGTAACTCTCACTTAAGGGTGCACTCACATTTTTTTCAAGGGGTTTAGCTACTAATGGCTAAACACAATTTTTTTATGGTAAATAGTGAATGGTCTGCATTTATATAGCACTTTTCAAGTCAATGAAGACCTCCCAAAGCGCTTTACAATGGGCTTGAGTGAAAAAATAACTCGACTCTGCAATATAAACTTTACAGAGACTACCTATCATTGTGTCAAAGCGATGTTTCTTCAGTGATGTTCTATTAAACATTACAAAGAAATCTGTGAAAATGTGAGGGGTGTATTCACTTTTGTGACATACTTTAGGTAGGTTTGTGATGAGGTAGGTAGGTGGGTAGGTAGTTGGGTAGTTGGGTAGGTAGGTTAATAGGTATGTAGCTGAGTAGGTGGGTAGGTAGATGGGTGAGTGGTTGGTAGGCTAGGTTCGTAGGAAGATGGGTTAGTCCACAGGTGTCAAAGAGGCGGCCTGCGGGCCAGATCAGGCCCGCTAAGGGATTGAATCCGGCCCGCGAGACAACACTCAGAGAAGCGCAAGAGAAAAACGAGCTGCAGGTTGAAATAGGTCCACTTGATGTTGCCAAAGCCAGGTGCCTCAAACAAAGACACTGTACGAGTATTTCTCTCTCTCTCTCTCTTTCTCCCTCTCTCCCTCTCTTCCTCCCCCTCTCCCTCCCCCTCTCCCTCTCTTTTGTCCACCCCTTTTCTCCCAATCTCGGTCTCTTTCACTCTCTGTGTCTCTCTTTTTTTTTCTTCCTTTCTTGCTCTTTGTTTTTTTCTCTCTCTGTGTCTTTTTAACTTCTTTTGCTCTAACTTCTTTATCTCATTTTCTCTCTTTTCTCTTTTCTGTCCGTCTTTCTATTTCTCTTTGGATTTTTTTCTTCCTCTCCCTTTCTTTTCCCCCTCTCTCACGACTTTTTATCTTTTGTTTCTCACGCTGTCTCCCTCTCTCTCTTTTTCTTTCTTTGTCCTGCCCTCTCTCCTTTTCCCTCCCTATTTCTTTTATTTCTGTATCTCTCTTTTTTTTTCTCTTTAATCTACTAGTCCGGCCCCCGACAGAATGTTTGTTCTATCGTGTGGCCCTCGAGTTCAAATGAGTTTGACACCCCTGGGTTAGTCGATTGGTTGGCTAGGTAGGTAGGTGGGTGAGTAGGTGTGTAGGTATATGGGCAGGTGGGTGGGTAGATTGGTTGTCTAGGCAGGTAGGTGGTAAGGTAAGTATAGGTGTGTGGGTAGTTAGGTCGGTGGGTAGTTAGGCAGGTTAGCTGGGATGATTTTCTATGTATTTTAATTGAAAAAAAAATCTGCTAATTTTTGAAACATGTTGCAGTAGCAACTACCTAGTTTTTCCCCATGATATGAATTGTTAATTTCTGTTTATGCTAATCCAGTAAAATTTAGCCATCCAACAGCTTGTTTCATTCCTGAGTTGGTAATAGTGTTCTCCTGTTTGAATATCTAGTTGTATATTTGGCCACCAGGTGTCACTGTTGGCCATTGTTTCACCCGTTAAAAAGGTTCTTATACTGAATCTGTAGTTCTTAATGATTTTGATCTTCTTAATGATGCATTTATGCAGTTGCTTTATAAGTAAATTAATTATTTTCCAGAAAGGATTCTTCACAGAACAAATTTCAGAAAATAAATAATAACACTATCTATGAAAGAAATAATAACAAAATAACACTCTGGGGGTTTTTCACAGAAAAAAAAGTCCTTGGAATATAAATTTTCTATGGGCCATGTGCAGTTTTAACAGGCCAAAGTTTAGCTTAGTTGTCAGAGCACTGGATCACCAGTGGTATAGATGACTTGCGAAAAGGCAGTCCATTTTATCTCATTGACATGCTATTTTTAGTCATGGTACCAGAGATTAATTATTAAGTTTATGCGTTTCTCATGTTGCAATGAAGATAAATTCTATTGTATTTTCTGCTCCCTTCTTAGCATTATAATAAATATATTGTCTACGAATAAATAGAATTATAGCCGCACATATGTTTGTCACTTACTATCCTACGTTTAAAAAAGGTGAACAAAGGAAACAAAGTTTTAGACCCTTTTTTAATGAGAAAAAAATAGGGTTGCACATTATACACTTATAAATACGGTCTCTATCCTAGTATTTATTTTTCAAGTCTTTTATTATGTTTCTCTTTTAAATCTGTATTCTATGTTTATCACAAATTGCCTCGTCTATCTATCTATCTATCTAAATATCTATATATATATCTATCTTATCTATCTATCTATCTAGACATCTATCCATCTAGACATCTATCTATCTATCTAGACATCTATCTATCTAGACACCTATCTATCTAGACACATATCTATTTATGTATCTATCTATCTATCCATCTAGACATCTATCTATCGATCTTTCTATCTAGACATCTATTTATTTATCCATCTACCTATCTATCTATCTAGACATCTAACTATCTATCTATCTAGGCATCTATCTATCTATCTAGACATCTATCTGTCTAGACATCTATCTATCTAGACATCTATCTATGTAGACATCTACCTATCTATCTATCTAGACATCTACCTACCTACCTACTTAACTATATCTTATCTATCTATCTATCTATCTAGACATCTACCTATCTATCTATCTAGACTTTTACCTACCTACCTATTTAGTTACCTACCTAACTATATCTGATCTATCTATCTATCTATCTATCTATCTATCTATCTAGACATCTATCTATGTAGACATTTACCTACCCACTTACCTAGACACCTACCCACCTACCTAGACATCTATCTATCTATCTATCTATCTATCTATCTATCTATCTATCTATCTATCTATCTATCTATCTATCTATGTAGACATCTACCTATCTATCTATCTAGACATCTAACCATCTATCTATGTAGACATGTATCTAGACATCTAACCATCTATCTATGTAGACATGTATCTAGACATCTAACCATCTATCTATGTAGGCATGTATCTAGACATGTATCTAGACATCTATCTATCTATCTATCCATCTATCTATCTATCTAGACATCCATCTATCTACCTATCTATCTGAAAACACATCACAAAAATCAGTTTTGGGGGCGTGCAACTTTTAGTGCGAATATTATGATCCTAGCATTTCTCACCGTCCTGAGAGAGGTTCCTCCACGAGTGCTCAGGTTGGCTGAGGTTGCTGCTGAACAAGATCCAGTAATTTAAGATGACGCCGTTGGGCTCCAGCGGGGGGCGCCAGCTCAACAGTACGGCAGAAGAGTCGATGGTGCTCAGGCGAAGCTCCTGCGGCGGCGAGGAAGGCCCTTGATGGAAGCCCAAACAAAGGAGTTAGCGAAGCGGCTTGGTAATTAAAAGTCGCAAATGAGGTTCTCAGCTGGAGGGGTGTGTGTTTAGTCTCGGGCGGGGATTGTGATGTTCTAGAGAGACCATCTGTGGCCTTGTGCTGCTGACACCTGGGTACAGCCCGGAGAACCATATTTGGAAAGCTCAGGAAAACAGTGGTGGTGGTTGTATTTTTCCATTATTTGGATTAGTCCATAAATCATTGGTTGCAAATGTGGGTACATAACATTGGTAAAATGGCGGCGCCCTCTGTTGGCTGCGGCTGCATCAGCTCGCTACAACGGGTCAGGTGTATCGACATTTCGTTCTAACAAAGAATGACAATACAAAGGAAATTATTATTATTATTATTATTATTATTATTATATACCCCTGGCAGGGTTGGGTAGGGTTACTTTAACTGGATTACTTTCAATGACTTTTGGATGACTCCAATACCAAATATGCTAATAAAAAACAAAATAAACTAAATATGAATAAAATGATGAAATGAAAATGAAATGATCTGCATTTCTATAGCGCTTTTCAAGTCAATGACTTCCCAAAGCGCTTTACAATGTGCTTCACATTTCCCAATAGCGGCCGTGATCTGTGCAACCATGTAAGGCGCTAACCTGCTTATTGGGGGTAATAAGGGGTTCAATGTCTTACCCAAGGACACTTCGACATGTAACACGGACAAGCCGGGATTCGAACTGGGATCCCTTAATCTTAAAACGATCGCTCTACCTCCTGAGCTACTGCCGCCCCCATGATGACTCACAACACGTGGTAAGCTTTCTCTCCTGGCTTTGATCTCTTTGATCTCCGGCAAAACTAACATAAAATGCGACAGAAACAAAATGAAAATAAATCCAAACAGCTTGCCGACATCATATTTGCCGTTCCACGTATTCCGTTACTCCCTAAGTTCACTAAGTGAACTCGGCCGAATTAGTCGAATTAGAGTCTCTGGCCAGCCTCCTCTCTCACGTTCTCCTGCCTTCTCCTCTTGGCCCACGTCTTTCCGCAAGATGGTGTGCCGGCTCCTCCCATGGGCATGCCAATGAAGCCCAAAGTGAGCTACACCACCTCGCCGCGATGTCTGGAAAACTCAATATGAATAAATTTACTCATTTTATTCATATTTAGTTTTTTTTTGTCTTTTATTAGCATATTTGGTATTGGAGTAATCCAAAAGTCATTGAAAGTAATCCACTTAAAGTAACCCTACCCAACCCTGGAGGTACCAAAATTATTCCAATGTTTGAAAATGAATTCCCGGCACCAGTTTTTGTTGATTTTTTTTTAAAAAACATTATCATGTTGTCTAAATTGACAGTTTCTAGAGCAGAGGTGTCAAACTCATTTTAACTAGAGGGCCACACGATAGAACAAACATTCTCTCTGGGGCCGGACTATTTGATTATTAGAGAGAAAGAAAAAGATAGAGAAAGAAATAAGAGAAAGAGAGGGAGAAAAAAGGAGAGCGGGCAGGACAAAAAAGAGAAAGAGAGAGAGACTACGAGAGAGAGAGAGGGAGAGAGCATGAAACGAGATAAAAAGAGAAATAGTGGAGAGGGGGACGGAAAGAGAAAGAAAGAAGTCCAAAGAGAAATTGAAAGAGAGAAAAAGAGGAGGAGAAAAGGAAATGAGAGAAAGAGAAAAGAGAAAAGAGAGAAAAGAAAAAAAGGAAGAGAGAGCAAAAGGCTAAAAGGGCAAACACAACACATTCTGTACGTTTTCCAATGTATACGGATAGATACCGTACGTCTGTCCTTCCTCGTAAGGCTTATTTTAGGGTTTACTTTTTTTCCGGACATATTTTTTTGTTTTGTTTTATGTCTTGTCAATTGTCTGTGCCCAAATTGCCCCCACCCATTCGGCGCCAGCTGCGGCTCGTTGACAGATTGGCTTTCCTTCTATGTAAGTTCAGTGCTCTCACTCACCCTTTGTCAGTCCGTCAACCAACCTATGGCCAGCAAGACGGGGGTTTTGACCGGTTTCCTTTCTGCGTTTCCTGTCCGGTATCGTTCCCGTCTATTTTTGTCCTATTTATTATTCTCTCCAGTTTTCGTTCCCGTCTAGTTTGTCCTGTTTAATTTCGATATCCAGTTTTGATATAAATCCTGTCTGTCCCATACTGTCCGGTATCGACCCCACCTGTCTGATATCTGCTCGGGAAATGGCTTTCTGTCATTCCACGCCAGACTGCTGCCCAACGTGCATGACTCACCATTTCCCGTAAAATAAAAGGCTTGTGTGAGAGACGTCACGCATTTGGGTCCTGATCCTGTTCCGGTTCATGACGGAATCAATACAAGATTATTTTTAACATTATAATTTGACAGTGCAGAAGTTACTTGTTAACCTTTTTAAAGTACAGTATTTTTATTCTTTAAACAAATAGCTGAACTTCTAAATTGGGTTTGTTCTTTGGGTTTAATGGATAATAAAGTAACTAATAAATGAATAAATGACTAAACAAAGATTTCTACTTTGCGGCTTTTGACTATCGCAGGACATTTTTGGTACACAACCCCAGCGAAAACTGAGGGATTACTGCACATATTTTTTAAAAAACAGACTCACTGATAAGTTTGTTCTGTTTTTACAAGTGCAAAAGAGATTTCATGGTATGCCTGTTCCTTATTTTGGCTCACTGTTGTTTATTGTTCTTACTATAGCATCATTGTCACTGTCAACCAATTTTTTTAATGTTCTTTGATATCCACACCTTTTAGTGCCTACCGTTTTTTTTTCTAAGCTTGAAGATTTTATAAAAAAGAGGGGCATCGGAGGAAGGCTTTAGAAAGAGATGGAATGTTCTTATCTGAGAGCTTCTCCTCGTGCCATGAGGCCCTTTAACTCCACCCGGGGGAGTAAAAGCCCACATTAAACCCCACTCCTGCATTTGCATATTACCCTATTTTTATTACAGTGTGTACTTTCCGAATCACTATTTAAATACTCTATATGAACACGTTATATAGGGTATTTTTGTATTCTATATCTTATATTTTTTATTTTATCATTTTATTTTTCAACACAAAGATACTGCTGGAAGTGTGAATTTCCCTACAGGGATGAATACATTATCTATCTATCTATCTATCTATCTATCTATCTAAACATCTATCTATCTATCTATCTATCTAGACATCTATCTATCTAGACATCTGTCTATCGATCTATCTATCTAGACATATATCTATCTATCTATCCATCTAGACCTCTATCTAGACATCTATCTTCCATCCATCTAGACATCTATCTTCTATCCATCCATCTAGCTATCCATCTAGAGATATATCTATCTATCTAGACATCTATCTATCTAGACATCTATCTAGACATCTATCTAGACATCTATCTATCTAGACATCTATCTAGACATCCATCAATCTATCTACAGGTAGACATATATCTAGACATCTATCTAGATATCTATCTAGATATCTATCTAGATATCTATCTATCTATCTATCTATCTATCTAGACATCTATCTTCTATCCATCTAGACATCTATCTTCTATCCATCTAGACATCTATCTTCTATCCATCTATCTAGAGATAGATAGATAGATAGATAGATATATCTATCTATCTATCTAGACATCTATCTATCTATCTAGACCTCTATCTAGACATCTATCTTCTATCCATCTAGACATCTATTTTCTATCCATCTAGACATCTATCTTCTATCCATCCATCTAGAGATAGATAGATAGATAGATAGATATATCTATCTATCTATCTAGACATCTATCTATCTATCTAGACATCTATCTATCTATCTAGATATCTTTCTAGACATCTATCTTCTATCCATCTAGACATCTATTTTCTATCCATCTAGACATCTATCTTCTATCCATCCATCTAGCTATCCATCTAGAGATATATCTATCTATCTATCTATCTATCTAGACATCTATCTATCTATCTAGATATATTTCTAGACATCTATCTATCTAGATATCTAGACATCTAGACATCTAGACATCTAGATATCTATCTATCTATCTATCTATCTTTCTATTTATCTATCTAGACATCTATCTAGACATCTATCTAGACATCTATCTTCTATCCATCTAGACATCTATCTTCTATCCATCTATCTTTCTATCTATCTAGACATCTTTCTATCTATCTACTGTATCTCTATCTATCAATCTATCTATCTATCTAGACATCTTTCTATCTATCTAGACATCTATCTATCTATCTAGACATCTTTCTATCTATCTAGACATCTATCTATCTATCTAGACATCTATCTATCCATCCATCTAGCTATCTTCGCTCCCGGTCCTCCAGCAAAGTTCAAATTCCACTGATGTCTTCTCGCCTCATTTTCAGTGTCTACTAACGTGTATACTTAATACTCACGATCAGAAAAGGTGGACTCCTCCACGGTGCCGCTGAAAGGTCCCACGGCGTCCACGCCATTGGACTGTACTGCCAGCTCGTAGCGAGTGAAGGGCTTCAGCGCCCCGATCAGAAGCTCCTGAGCGGCACTGTCAAGGACAAAACGAGCTAAGTCAAGAGGCACTCTTGTTTTTTAGTATTCTGTTGATAAATTGAGTCCTTGGCGGATACAAGAGAACAGGACAAGTGAAGTACTCATCCTGTGTTTTAATACGTACAATGAGAATAATACAAAGTGCATGTAAACAGGGTTGGGTAGGGTTACTTTAACTGGATTACTTTCAATGACTTTTGGATGACTCCAATACCAAATATGCTAATTAAAGACAAAAGAAACTAAATATGAATACAATTATTAAGCTGTGTGCAGGCTTTGGGAGTAACGGAATACATGGAACGGCAAAAATGATGTTGGCAAGCTGTTTGGATTTATTTTCATTTTGTTTCTGTCGCATTTTATGTTCGTTTTGCCGGAGATCAAAGAGATCAAAGCCGGGAGAGAAAGCTTACCACGTGTTGTGAGTCATCATTTTAGTCATATTTATTTTCTTTTGTCTTTTATTAGCATATTTGGTATTGGAGTCATCCAAAAGTAATTGAAAGTAATCCAGTTAAAGTAATCCTACCCAACCCTGCATGACACACCTCAATGTCAGAACCTGAACAGGTGAAGGACCCAGATGCGTAACGTTTTCACACAAGATTTATATTACGGGAAGGGGGCAGTCATGCATGTGAACACAAACGCCAGTGATTCGGTGATCGCTGGGGGGAAGAAGTAAGACAGAAGTCCGATGTGGAAAAACAGGAAGGCAGAGGCCGACGTGATCGATACCAGATACACGAGCAGATACCGGACAGACGGGGTGAATACTGGACAGGAAGAGACAGGCGGGATCGATACTGGATACTGGAGACTAGAGTCAGATCGCAAGCTGTTTGGATTTATTTTCATTTTCTTTCTGTCGCATTTTATGTTAGTTTTGCCGGAGATCAAAGAGATCAAAGCCGGGAGAGAAAGCTTACCACGTGTTGGGAGTCATGATTTTAGTCATATTTATTTTCTTTTATCTTTTATTAGCATATTTGGTATTGGAGTCATCCAAAAGTAATTGAAAGTAATCAAGTTAAAGTAACCTTACCCAACCGTGCATATAAATCCTCCAAACTCATGGAGGGCTAATCCTGCCATATGTACAAGTACAATACATGTATGAAAACATATCTACAAATGAATGCCATACAAATAAATGTACACATAAACAAATCAATCAATACTTAAATATATTACTTAAATGCAATTTACTCATATGTATGTGTACAGCTAGATTTTTTGCATGGTCAACTGCGATAAACGAAGGATTACAGTACTGGATATACCGTATTTTCCTCACTATAAGGCGCACCGGGTTATAGGGCGCACCCCGAAAAAATAGTGTTTGGTCCTATTTTTGACATACATAAGACGCACCGGATTATAAGGCGCTACAATGGGAACGTGGACAAAACAGTCAGATAGTTCAGTCCAACTTATTACCCCCTTAACATTCCGAAAGCTTGCAAAGAAGCAAATACGTGTTGTAGACACGTGCGGATGCGGTGTCCGTACGATGTCACCAATCGCTCAAATGCATCGTTCCAAATATCATTCGGAAGGTTAAAGTCTTGGGATTCAAGAAATGCCAACCATCCCTTAGTTTCTATTTTCTCTACATCTCTCTCCATCTATCTCTCCATCTCTCTCTCTACATCTCTCTCTCTCTCTCTCTGCATCTCTCTCTCTCTCTCTACATCTTTCTGTCTCTCTCAACATCTCTCTCTCTCTCTACATCTTTCTGTCTCTCTCAATATCTCTCTGTCTCTCTACATCTTTCTGTCTCTCTGAACATCTCTCTCTCTCTCTGTCTCTCTCTCAACATATCTGTCTCCTAACATCTCTGTCTCTCTCTTTCTCTCACTCTCTCTGTCTCTCTCTCTGTCTTTGTCTGTCTCTGTTTCTCTCTCTCTACATCTGTCTCTCTGTCTCTCTCAACCTCTCTCTCTCTCTCAACCTCTCTCTCCCTCTCTCTCTCAAATTCTCTCTTTCTGTCTCTCTGTCTCTCTCTCTCTCTTCCAACCCTTTGAGCTTTCTTTTATCTTTTCTCTCCTTCTGCCTTTCTATTTCTCTTTGGATTTCTTTCTTCCTCTCCTTTTCTTTCCCCCCTTTCTCACGACTTCTCTTTTTTATCTCTTTTGTTTCTCACGCTCTCTCCCTCTCTCTTTCTTTGTCCCGCCCTCTCTCCTTTTCCCTCCCTCTTTCTCTTATTTCTATATCTCTCGTTTTCTTTCTCTTTAATCTACTAGTCCGGCCCCCGACAGAATGTTTGTTCTATCGTGTGGCCCCCGAGTTAAAATGAGTTTGACACCCCTGATTTAGTACGTCAGCCTGGTCCAGCCTCGCCACTTTTCATCATCTCATCTCTTTCATAAAAATGATGTAACGCCTCTTAAAACACGATGCAGTGCGGTCCGGCGTCTCGACCCTGAGTGGCCGCGACCAAGGCGAGAGAATAGTTGATACAATAGAATAGAATATACCTTTATTGTCATTGTTACAAAATGGGTTAACATATTGTGACAACGAAATTGGGCATGACACTCTAGTTTCACACATTCACAGTGAGGTAAAAAACCAAGAAGATAAAGGAACAGAGAAGATAAGGTTATAAAACAAGGAGGATAAGGTTAGGAGTTATAATTTACACAATATTTAAACAAGAAATTTTGGCATGTAGGATGTCACATAGTTTGGTATCGTAAGGGTTTGTGCAATATGCATTTGGTGCAAAAATAGTGCAAAAAAATAGTCAACATATGCATTTGGTGCAAATATAGTCATCATAGTGCAAAAAAAAAAAAAATACCGTAAATTCCGGACATTAAGCCACTACTTTTTTCCTAAATGTTCAGCCCTGCGGCTTATCTAGTGAAGCGGCCAATTTATGTAATTTTTTTAACGGCCACCAGCGGCGTTGGAGTATAAAAGGTAAGATTAAGACCAGTAGAATATGTGCGCCAAGAAAGACTGCAACCTCTAAATTTATGCATACATTGTCTGTAAAGGAAAGGCACGTTCCGATAATGAGGAGGACGCCCTTGATGGCGATAGTTATGAGGAGGAAGTTGAGGACGATCTACCGTGAATTTCACGATCACGGGATGCTTTCTTTTGACGGACACGTTTGTTGCATCGCGAGCGTGATCCTACTAACGTGTTGGTACCTTTTAAAGGAACGGTTTGGAATGAAAGTTATATTATTATTATTAAAGCTTTGAAAACTCGGTGAACCGTCTTTCTTCGTAAATATGTGTAACCATAAATAATATGTATTTGCAACTGTATATTTTTGTAATGTATTCATTTTAGATTTTTTTTCTGTTATGTGTTCTACGAGCGAGTCAAAAAGAGGGGGCAGAGCAAACGCGGGCTGATGGGAAGTGGGGTAAAGCTGAGTCACCGGTAGATCTGTCTGTTGTCGCAGCGGACAATAGTGGATATATATTTTTCCCACCCTTAACTTTGGAAATATACATTTTGTTTCCTTGGATTACAGTAAATTCCGGACTATAAGGCGCACCTGATTATAAGCCGCAACCCCCACATTTTGGGAGGAAAACGGATCTATTACATACACAAGCCGCACCGGTATATTAGCCGCATGTATCTACATTGGTGAGAACCTGTATAGGTTTGATGTTTCTCTGTTGCTTGCTAACTATCAGACATATCATATTACACCTCTGAGCCACTAGGTTGAAAGGCTTGTTTTCAGCGGAGGGGCTTAATCAATGTCCTGACCGTCACATGCCTGCATATCTAGATTCTCATAATCAGCTGATTGAACGGAAAATGATACCGGTTGTTATCATTTGATGCAGACATGCAAAATCCAGGTGCCCGTTGAAAGTAATCCAAGGAAAAAAAAGTGTATATTTCCAAAGGTAAGGGTGGGAAAAATATACATGCACCTTTGTCTGCGGTGTCCACAAACACTCACCTTTACTGGTCCCTACTTCCCATAATCCCCCGCGTCTGTTACGCCCCTTCTTTTTAATTGGTCAGTGCAATACTTATCAGAACAAGTGTCCAAAATAAATACAAATAAATACATGACAAAAATATACAGTTGCAAATACATATTATACATGGTTACACATATTTATGAAGAAAGACGGTACACCGAGAGAGTTTTCAAAGCTTTAATAATAATAATATAACTTTCATCCCAAACCGTGCCCGTGAAAGGTACCACCACACTACTCCTAACACGCTCGTAGGGCTCAAAGCGTAGCTTTTAAAAAATAGCTGTGTCGCAATTATGAAATTCGCGGCGAGCCGTCCTCGTCTTTCTCGTCATTATTGACGTCTTCAAGTGCGTCTTCCTCACATTAGAAACGAAACCTCTATCCTCTGTCATACGGACAATTCCATCATAATCCAAGAGGATGCAGTTTACCTCGGCGCACAATTCCACCGGCCCAGATTCTACCTTTTGTACTCGAGTACCGCTGGTGTTCGTTAGAAAAATTACTTAAATAAGCCGCTTCACTGAATAAGCCGCAGGGCTGAACATTTGGACAAAAAGTAGCGGCTTATTGTCCGGAATTTACGGTACTTTCAACGGGACCCGGACTTTACAAGTCTGCATTATACGTTAATTACGGGTATCATTTTCCATTCATGATGCCAATTGTGGTTCTAAGATTGTCTACTATTCAGTAAGTTACAATCGTGGAACTTACAGCCTGGTCTGGGTTAAACTTGTGATAGTGTCACAAGTTTTAATAAAGTGCGGCTTGTCTAAGTATAAAAGTGGTGGGTGCGGCTTATAAGCAGGTGCGCTCTATAGTCCGGATTTTACGGTAGTCAACATTGTGCAAGGTGAGCATTAAACAGTGCAGTCAACATGTGCAAGAAACATAGACATGAGTACCATTTTACGTTCGTATGAGGTAGTGTTTTTGCAAGAGTTTTTCAGTTTTTTGTGCGGTGTCTGTTTAGGGTGGTAATGGCTCTGGGGATAAAGCCGAGGAAAAGACGGACATTCAGGCTCACCTGGTGTGGTACGTGACCAGGGAGGCGTTGGTGGTCCCAACCGGGCTGCAGCGCACGGTGTAGTTGATGATGCGCACGGTGCTGAAGCGAGGCTTTTCCCAACGGAGTCGAATGGACGTGGAGCTATTAGCCATTGCCTGGATGCTGCTCGGTGGCAGAGGAGGCGGCCGCATGGGCAACGCAACGGCTAAAATGCCGAAAGAGCACATTTTTATCCTCCAAAAATGTGCAATTAGAACCAAACACAGGGTAGGACATCAGGATCAATGTTCCCTCTAAGCTGCGTGTGTGCACAATTGCGCACTACCCAGAGCTTGCACAAGAAAATCTAGCCAGCTCACAAAAATGAGGGCTCGAAATTGCTAATTAAGAAGCGAATTAAGTCAAAGTTACAGTGCATGAAGGTTAAAATACACGGGTTCCCCTGACGCTGTGTGCTAAATGCGGTATTTTGAAGTCAATGTCGAAGTAGAACGAAGTCGAGTAAAGAGTTTTTCGAGAACCGGCTTCTTCGACTCGGCTCACTAAAAAGAACCGGCTCTTTCGGGTCCTAAACGGCTCTTCAGGTTGTTTTTGCTTATTTAATCCCTACAAGACCAAATATTATGTAAAATTGTGCACAAAAGGAGGGAAAAAGAGAAAAAAAGAGCAGGAAAATTTCAGAAAATAATCCAGAAGAAAAGAAAGAAGCAAATAAAGGTAAAAAAGGTCATAAAAAAACAAAAAAGCAAGAAAAAGTAACAGCCAGAAGGAATTTTTCAAAAAGAAATGTTTAAAAAAAGGAAAAAAAAAGGGAAAAAGAGGAAAGTTTGTGCTTCATTCTAATAATTTCCAATTATATCAAGTTAATCTTGTTGCCAACATTGCACTTCCACTAAAAATTGTAATTAAATACAGTTCTGTATCGTGCAACCGACTAAATAAGCCCCCAAAATGTTAATATTATGCGACAAAAGATACAAAAAAAAAAAAAAAGAAATGGATATCTTGTGAAAGAATTGTTGTAAAAACAAATGACGTTTGTAGGCCCTGCAACCTTTGCAATCGTACATGAGTCAATCCATTCAAAAGTGAAAAATAATTTTGCATTGCCGGAAACTCAGCAAAATGTAACGTGATGTCAAATTTGGACATGTTTGATAATGATTTAGTTGCCACACTTGGGGTTGCTGTTGCTCACTGTTGTTTCAAGCGTTGCTCACGACTTTGTGTGAACGCTCAGACCCGTGGAAAATTACAGGGAACATTGATCGGGATCATACTAATATTTTATTCCTGCAGTCTAAATTATTCAAATTAGATGATTTAGTAAAAAGTTTCACTGCACAACAGAAACTTAGTGCCAGAAAAAATCCAAAAATCATTCATTCGAAAAGAGGGAAATTATAATTTAAGGGGCTGTAGTAAATTCATAATCCCAAAGGTGAGAACCACCAGGAAAAGTATGTGTGTGTCTGTGTGTGGAGTCAAACTTTGGAACAATTTACAAGACGAGATCAAACAATGTCCAACGATTCACGTGTTCAGATTTAAATACAAAAAAAAACATTACTGGCGGAACACAGGCGTCAGGTTTGCGGTGGCACTTTTTGGAGTAAAACGGAATTGCGCCAATTCCATCGGGTATCAAACATGTAAGATAGTGTTGGTGCTCGATCGCCAAATTCCTTAAGTGTGTTGGGTACAGAGGAAAACGGCCAAATGCCCTTTTTCACAACACTAGCGCTCTAAATACAAAACAGAGCGGTGACGTCTGAAAACATTAACGATGCCCTTATAGAGGAGAAATGAGTCCATTATTTTTTGGGCCGGCATTATTCAGATAATGCATAACAGGTGCAAAACCGGAAATGTGTTGGCACCTTTTTCAATATTAACTACGTATGAAATGTGGTGATGAAACTAAATTACAGTAAATTCCGGACTATAAGCCGCTACTTTTTTCCGAAACGTTCAACCCTGCGGCTTATTCAGTGATGCGGCGCTCGAGTTCAAGGCACATGACGCAGCTTAGAAGCTAAATGCAATCGAGCAGTCCGATAAAGAAGGAAACAGAGCTATTGCACGTAAACTCTACCTTGCGAGCGTGTTGCTAGCGTGTTTTTGATTAAGGGAGCGTGGGACGACGTCTATATGACAAAGTCTCTTTCCCATACTGAAGGAAAACGACTTTGATGACGTCAGTTACAAGGAGGAAGATGAGGACGGTTTACTGTGGTTTCCCCAAGTATCGTGAGTTTTTTTTAACAGCCCGGATCACTATGTTGCGATTGGTTGCTAGTAGCGTTTTGCTACCCTTCACAGGCACGAAAGTTATAATATTAATATTGAAGCTTTGAAAACTCTTTCGGTGTACCGTCTTTCTTTGTAAATATGTGTAACCATGTATAATATGTATTTGCAACTGTATATTTTTGTAATGTCTCATCTCATCTCATCTCATTAGCTGCACCGCTTATCCTCAGTAGGGTCGCGGGGGTGCTGGAGCCCATCCCAGCAATCATCGGGCAGTGGGCAGGGGACACCCTGAACTGGTTGCCAGCCAATCGCAGGGCACACGGGGACAGACAACTCGCTCGCTCATTCACACCTAGGGACAATTTGGACTGGCCAATTCACCTGAAATGCATGTTTTTGGAAAGTGGGAGGAAACCGGAGTGCCCGGAGGAAACCCACGCAAGCACGGGGAGAACATACAAACTCCACACAGGAAGTCTGGAGCTGGATTTGAACCTACGCAGGAGGTTCCCATGACTTGAACTGTGCCGCACATGCGCTAACCACTGCGCCGCCGTGTTGCCCATTTTTGTAATGTATTTATTTGTATTTATTTTGGACACTTTTTCTGATAAGTCTTGCACTGACCAATTAAAAAGAAGGAGCGTAACGGACGCGAGGGATGACGGGAAGGGGGGACCGGTAAAGGTGAGTGTTTGTGGACACGGCAGACAATAGTGGATATATATTTTTCCCACCCTTACCTTTGGAAAAATACACTTTTTTTCCTTGGATTACTTTTAAGGGGACCCGGACTCTGCAAGTCTGCAACCAATGTTAAGTACCTATATCATTTTCCGTTGTTTTGCCGGCTGTGGTTTTTGAACTGCGTACTTTATCATCAGTTAAAATCGCGGGACTCAAAGTAGAGTTTGGATTAATTAAATGATTATGCTACATGTTTTAATGTGGGCGCATGCGGCTTATATACAGGTGCGGCTTGTGTAAGTACAAAAGCGGCTATTCTCTTAAAATGTGGTGGGTGCGGCTTATAATCAGGTGCGCTCTATAGTCCGGAATTTACGGTAATTTGATTACCGTATTTTCCGCACTATAGGGCGCACCGGGTTATAGGGCGCACCCCAAAAATAGTTTTTGGTCCTATATCTTCCATAGATAAGGCGCACCGGATTATAAGGCGCTACAATGGGAACGTCGACAAAACAGTCAGATAGTTCAGTCCAACTGATGACCCCCTTAACATTCCCAAAGCTTGCAAAGACGCAAATACGTGTCGAGAACACGTGCGGATGCGGTGTCCGTACGATGTCACTCAAATGCATCATTTCAAATATCATTCGGAAGGTTAAAGTCTTGGGATTCAAGAAATGCCAACCATTCCTTAGTCTCTATTTTCTTTTTCGCTCGCAACTTTACTGTGCATATGACAATAAACACTTGGAATTGAGTTGAATTCACTCAACTCATCACAGTAACATCAAGATCGTTCTAAAACAAGATACCGGGAAAATATAAAGCCGCATAGCTCACCTAAGTTCTCACGTTCAATAATGATACGCAACCGTGAGTGAAGTAAATCCAGGAGAGTAAAATATTTACAAATACAGACTAATGAAACATGTTTCTTTATGGCGTACTTTAGCAAGCTTGCTAAGCTTGCTACGCCATTGCTAAACTCGGCCAATTGCAGGGTTTGTTTTGGCCATCTAGCCAATCCGAGGCTCCGAATAACCTCAGCCAATAGCGATCGATTTAACGGATGATTGACACATCTTTTTCGGCCAATTGCAGGGTTTGTTTCGTCCCTCTAGCCTATCCGAGGCTCCGAATAACTTTAGCCAATAGTGATCGATTCAAATGATGATTGACAGATTGGTTAGCCAATGAAACGCCGGTATATAAATCCCAGCATACACCGCGGACTACTCCACGTTCGGGGGAAAATCGAGTCGGCGGCTGTTGCGTAAGTTGCGAGACTTTGCGATTTAATGTTATATATAAGGCGCACTGTATTATAAGGCGCATGGTCAGCTTTTGAAAAAAATTAAGACTTTTAGGTGCGCCTTATAGTGCGGAAAATACGTTAATTTACAAACGGTTAGCGTGTGTAGTAGCCATTCATTGTAATCATGCAATTTATTTTTTTATAAGAAGTTATACTATACTACAGTATATACTAGTTCTCTGGGATTTTCACCTTTATTAGCCTTTTCTGTTCTTCCTTTCCAGACTGCTGCTGAGCCGTCGGCCTGCTTGTTGAAGGCCCAGACTTTCACTTCGTATTGCTGGTCTGGAACTATAAAAACAAAACAACAGAGATACTTTAAAAGCAGGCATTGATAGCCGGTCACAAAGAACCATCCGGATGCATGGAATGTCCCCTGAAGGTTTAGAAACGTTAGTTAAAAATTAAGATATTGTCTAAACCAGGGGTGTCAAACTCTCAGCCCAAACACATTTAATCAGCCTTGCAACACAATGATGGGAGCAGCACAAGAGGAAAATGCATCCACATCTTGTCATACCTGCAGTTTTAAATATAGACACTGGATGTCACTACAACCAGGATTATGCCCAAATCAAATTATCCACTGTAGTTGTATTAACCGCAACGATTACCACAAAACTAAGCTTTTCATACCCAGTGATCCCCTGGTCAGCAATGGATTAAAACATACAAAATTTAGAAAAATAACAACTGGGTTTTTTTTGCAGAATTTTAAACAAGATTTAGCTCCATTCTATAAGGGACACTAAAGGTAGATCTGGCCTATCAATCCAGCTGAAATTGTTGTAATTTTGTATAATGAATATAAAGACCATTTATTAAACTGCCATTTTGTGTTCTGTGTTTTATTTGTAGATCTATGTAGTTGTTATTTTGTCACAGTTGTATACTCTCAGTCGGTAAGGATGTATTAACCACTGGAGGGTACTAAGCCCGACTGAGGCCCGACTAAGTTGATTTAGGGGACCGAACCCAAAGCAAAATCCGAATTTGTTTAGTTTATTTGTCAGGACGCGGGAGGAGTAGAGGTTTTTGACCGAGCGTGGACAAGAAGGCCGACGCGGGCTGAGATACGCGAGAGCGGGACGGAATCCATTATGCGGATCTTCCACAAAGAAAAAGAAACAAAGAACAATAATAGGTGCTTAATGTTGGAAAACAATTCAGCGAGAGAGAAATCTGGCCCGAACCTGAACATAATGATTGATATTTACGGCGCGATCCTACTCGAATTTCTGGTGAGGCTCAGGCTTAAGATCTTACTTCTAATGGATAAGAAATCAAATAGTGAACTTTTTTTTACTTAAAAAAGGCTTCAGGTACCTCAGGTCATTTGTACTTAAATTAGTCTTTGCGTGCTATGTGTTGAATTTCCAGTTTGCACGAGTTTCCTGTAGGGTGGGCTAAGGGTACTTCCCCTAAAGTGTGTATCTCTACACCAGATGGTATCACGTTTCTGTTTCAAATATTGGTACCGCCCAAAGGGTCGTTTCTTTCTTTCTCTTTCTTTGTTCTGCCTAAATAAATGCAGTTTGGAGGGGGAAGGGCCCCCCAGAGTTAGGAGCGCGGCCAAGGAGACGGACGTAAGTTCCTCCTCTCTTGGCCCCTCCCCCTCTCCAACTGCAATTGTAACAAATCGAATACCTAGTGTATCTTTTTTAGCGTTAGCACCTTGTAAATAGCTCTCCCACATGCAAGAGGTCGATTTAATTCCCTAAGTAAAATTTACTAAAATGGAAATGATTTAATTGTTGAAACATGAAGCAAGATAAAACGATATCACAACATCAGGCAGATTACCGTATTTTCCGCAATATAAGGTGCACCGGGTTATAGGGCGCACCCCGAAAAAATAGTGTTTGGTCCTATATTTGACATACATAAGATGCACCGGATTATAAGGCGCTACAATGGGAACGTCGACAAAACAGTCAGATAGTTCGTCAAACGTATTACCCCCTTAACATTCCCAAAGCTTGCAAAGAAGCAAATACGCGTTGTAGACACGTGCGGATGCGGTGTCTGTACGATGTCACTCAAATGCATCGTTCCATCATTCGGAAGGTTAAAGTCTTGGGATTCAAGAAATGCCAACCATTCCTTAGTTTCTATTTGCGCTCGCAACTTTACTGTGCATATGACAATAAACACTTGGAATTGAGTTTAATTTTAAAATAGACACTCCATTCCATCCATTATCTGCACCGCTTATCAGAGAAACATCGAGTTCAGTCTGAAACAAGATACAGGGAAAATATATAGCCGAAGTAGCTCACCAAAGTCGTTGTGTTCAATAATAATGTGCAGCCATGGTCCTCTTATATCTTATATTTAGTAAATCCAGGAGAATAACATATTTACAAATACAGAAAAGTAAAAAATTGCTTTCTGTATGCCGTCAACCGTGTGCTATACGCATTTATCTTTTTCGGCCAATTGCAGGCTTTGTTTTGCCGCTTCAGCCAATGCCAGCCTGTAAATGATAAAAAGGATCCGCCCCTTGACCTCCGAATAACTTTAGCCAATAGTGATCGATTCAACTGATGATTGACACATCTTTTTCGGCCAATTGCAGGCTTGTTTTACAGCTTAAGCCTATGCCAGCCTGTAAATGATAAAAAGGATCCGCCCCTTGAGCTCCGAATAACTTTAGCCAATAGTGATCGATTCAAAATGATGATTGACACATTGGTTAGCCAATGAAACGCCGGTAAATAAATCCCAGCATACACCGCGGACTACTTGGCGTTCGGGGGAAAATCTAGTCGGCGGCTGCAAGTTAGTTGGAAGACTTTGCGATTTAATATTGACCCATATATAAGGCGCACTGTATTATAAGGCGCATGGTCAGCTTTTGAAAAAAATTAAGACTTTTAGGTGCGCCTTATAGTGCGGAAAATACGGTACACATCTCTGTGATAAAATAAAAGCAATCTACCAAGGCCAGCGAGAAGATGGTATCTGGCCTTTTTGCGGAGGCGGACCACGCGGGCCTGTGTGGTCTTTCCCCCGTCGGCGTTCACCTCCCGGCACGACAGTTTGTAGCCGGAGACGGCCGTGTGGTTGGGTGAGGGCTGCCACGTCACATTGAGCGTGCTGACCTGAGCTCGAACCTTCAGCTCAGTGGGAGCGAACATGACTGGGGACAAGAGGGAAAGGGATTAGGATATCGAGATCATACTAATATTTGATTCCTGCTTGTCCAAATTATCAAAATTGGATGATTTAGTAAAAAAATTGCTATTTAAGGTCAACAAAAACACAGTGCCAGAAAATATCCAAAAATGATTCACTCAGAAAGAGGGAAGTCACAACTTAAGGATGTTTTCGGGTTATTGGTATTAGCGGTGTAAAAACCTGTGCATCCTTTCCTACTTGGATTTGAGCATTTTTATTTGTCATATAAACTATTTAGACCTTTATTTTGGCAAGTTTTGCCATACTTAACATATTATGCAGAAGTCTGGGGCAATAATGACAAAAGTTCACTCCGGCCCCTTTTTATCCTCAAAAAATGTGCAATTAGAACCATACACAGGGTAGGATATCGAGATCATACTCATATTTTATTCCTGCAGTCCAAATTATTAAAATTGGATGATTTAGTAACATTCTTCACTTCATAACTGCTATTTAAGGTCAACAAAAACATAGTTCCAGAAAACATCCAAAAAGAGGGAAGTCACAACTTAAGGGGCTGTACTAAATTCATAATCCCAAAGGTGAGAACCACCAGGAAAAGTATGTGTGTGTCTGTGTGTGGAGTCAAACTTTGGAACAATTTACAAAATGAAATCAAACAATGTCCAACTATTCACCTGTTCAAATTTAAATACAAAAAAACATTACTGGCGGAACACAGAGATGAAGAAAATGGGGTACGAGTGATACAAGAGATTGGGAATAGTGCGTCTAGAACTATGGTTAACTTTGTCGTTATTGTTATGTCATAATTGTTATGATTAATATTATTATCATTGGTGTATTTAATAGGGAAGATGAAGGGGTAGGGAATATAAGCATCTGCTTCTTACTACCCCTTTTCGAACATATTATGTAACATTATTTTGTTGTTGAGTTATTGTTTATGTTCTGTTTATATTTTAATGTTCAAATAAAGTTTTCATTCATTCATTGTTCAACAGGGTTCAAGCACTTTTAAAGGACTTCCTAAGCCAATATTCCAATGTCTCCAGTAGTATTAAAATAAAAAGAAAACAGTGTTAACCATCTATTGAACAGAGCCACAAATACTCTGCAATTTACATATGCGCGGCATTTATCAAGATATATGATTGTAAGACCTTGAGCAAATCCTGAATTGATTTGTTTTTGAGACAAATCTCTCCCTATGAGTGTTTACCATACCATATAAAAACACTGGCCAGGGTTCAATTGGTCTCCGCCAGGGTCTCATAAACCCACCCATCCATCCATCCATCCATTATCTGCACCGCTTATCCTCAGTAGGGTCGCGGGGGTGCTGGAGCCCATCCCAGCTATCTTCGAGCAGTGGGCAGGGGACACCCTGAACTGGTTGCAAGCCAATCGCAGGGCACATAGAGACAGACAACTCACTCGCTCATTCACACCTAGAGACAGTTTGGACCGGCCAATTAACCTGACATGCATGTTTTTGGAATGTGGGAGGAACCCGGAGTGCCCGGAGGAAACACACGCAAGTTCAGGGAGAACATGCAAACTCCGCACAGGAAGGTTTGATCTCATGACCTCAGAACTGTGCCGCACACACGCTAACATACCTGTCAACCTCCACGGCTCCATGCCCTTACAAAATGTTGTATTTTCCCTTACAAAATACAAAATAATATTACAACATATTTTTTTTAAAACATGTTTATTGATGTAATTTAACATGTTATATTGTACATGTGTTTCATTATATCATATATGTTGTTAATTAGCATTTCTTGTGAGATACTGAGTTGCTCGACATGAATGAGGTTAATTATAAAAAGTTCAAAAATTAAGTAGCTTGGATGTTCACCGTAGAAGGAAAAAAAAATACATACAAATATAATTAAGTAGAATAATACATTTTCTTATTCATTGTCTGCTTTAAATTATTGTTGGTAATATACTGATTAAAAGGGATAACCACAAACCTGTCTTTTTACATTTTCTCCTTTAATACTTTTTTTCTTAACTTCTTTATACAACAATAATGATTCGTAATATAATGCATCAAAGCAAGTGAGCCGTTGGAGAGCCGGCTCTCTTTAATGAGTTGAGCCGAAAAAGCCGGTTCTCTAAAAAGAGACGAACTTCCTTTCACTACATAACTACCGCATGATATCCGAGGCGGCAGACGCATGCGCACAGTAGCATCAAACCTCTCGCTTCGTTTGCAACAACAACAAAAAACAATACCGAGATAGAGGCTACCGCGGCGAACTCATCTGACTTGATTGATTTGCCGTTTCGCCATAGTCGTTGTATACCGGATGGTACCCATAATTGACAAATTTGCGTTTTTCCGTACAGATTTCCTTGTACGTCATACACGTCTTAAAATACAGAATAAACGTACTTTGTACGGCAAAAACGTACAGGTTGACAGGTACGCGCTAACCACTGCGCCGCCGTGAATTAGAGCTGAGATTCATGGCCCGAGCCCGAACCCGAACCCGAACCCGAGGCAATTTCGGGCCGGGTCGGGCCTGAAATGTCAGTCATACGGTCGGGTTCGGTCCTGCTTTTTTTTTTTTTTTTTTTTTTTTTTTTTAAATTAATTAATAATTATAAATATATGTTCATTAAAAATATATACTTAAACTATGTATGGATACTAGACCAAGGAATACTTGTTATAAAATAAATAATTTGGATAAAACGGAGAAGGAGCTGTAATTGCTTTTAACGGAGCCAGAGCATGCTCTGTGCACGTGACGTGACGTGAATGCTGTCCTCTTAATAATCTTCCCCTCCGCAAATTCGCGTGATTTTGGCCTGGTATCCCCGATATGGAGTCGGACCAACAAGAAGTTAAGGATAAACTCAAGAGAGGAGAACTGACGAGGAAAACGCACTCTGGTAAGAGTTTTAATAAGCGTTTTATATAGAATACGATCGCTTTTGTCGGAAGTGTACATTGACGTTGGTGACATTTTCATCCGCGTTAAAAAACGCAATTTGCAGAATAAAATCACGCTTTATTGTTTAAATAAACGCGTTATATAGACTAGGATCTCCCAATTATTATAATTAGCTCGCTTTATTGTTTTAATAAGCGTTTTATATAGAATACGATCAGGGGGGGGGGGGGATTTGCATAGGAGTCGGAAAAGGGCACAACACGTCAACACCCCCTCAATGATAGTGCCGCGCTAAAATCTTAAGGACGTACTACTACTGCTGCTGTGGATTATGGCCCAATGATCAAGTCGTCAAAATGACGGACGCCCTTAAATGTTTTCGCTACCTCAAAAAAAAAAAAACGTCAATGACAGATTGTCGCTTAATGTAACATCTGCAGTGCAGACACAGAAATATAAAAGATGTAAATGTTTATACAGTTTTATTTAACTTAGGCCTAGATGTTGTAACAAAAGGCAGAGTTTAATTTGTTATCATAAATCACCCCTCCTTATAAATAAAATATGTAATTTCGGGCCCCCTCGGGCCGGGCCAGCAAATCCAGTTAATTAGTCGGGCTCGGTCCGGGTCGGGTTTAATACCCCTCGGGCCTGCGTCGGGCTCGGGTGCTTTTTTTGGGCCCGATCTTACCTCTACCGTGAATCCCTATAAAGGTAATAATGTTTTTTAATATATATGAATGCAAAGTTAATCAAAATAACGCTTTTTTTGTTGTCTTACTGCTATTTGATTAATATAAACATTTTTGTCACGTTATTGATAGTAATCACATTACCATTGTGTATTTGTACTCTGTATCTGTCAATCTACAGTGAACTCAGTGTTTCCCAAGCGCTTTTGTTATGTGGTTGATTTGTTAATAAGCTTGTTTATGTTTCTTTTGCTGCCGCCAGCTCGTTGAAATGAGCAGAGGAAGGAGGGAGGTGTGGGAGCAGCAGAAAGAAAATAATTGAAAAAAATGAGCCAAAGCAGGAAAAAGATCCTTATTTGGATTTATTTTAATTATAGTATTGTCTCCAAAACATTGTGCATTGTCTATCACTGATAAAATAATCAGGATCAGTCCCTCAAAGCTTGGCACTTTGTGTTCCTAAATAATAATATTCAAAAGAGACTACTGTATTTTCCGCACTATAGGGCGCACCGGGTTATAGGGTGCACCCCCAAAAAATAGTTTTTTGTCCTGTATCTTCCATACATAAGGCGCACCGGATTATAAGGCGCTACAATGGGAACGTCGACAAAACAGTCAGATAGTTCAGTCAAACTTATTCCCCCCTTAACATTCCCAAAGCTTGCAAAGAAGCAAATACGTGTCGTAGACACGTGCGGATGCGGTGTCCGTACGATGTCACTCAAATGCATCATTCCAAATATCATTCGGAAGGTTAAAGTCTTGGGATTCAAGAAATGCCAAACATTCCTTAGTTTCTATTTTCTTGTTCGCTCGCAACTTTACTGTGCATGTGAAAATAAACACTTGGAATTGAGTTAAATTTAAAAAAAGACCCATCACAGAGAGATCACTCTGAAACAAGATACTGGGAAAATATATAGCCGGAGTAGCTCACCGAAGTTGTTGCGTTCAATAATAATGTGCAACCATGGTCCTCTTATATCCGTGAGTGTAGTAAATCCAGGAGAGTCAAATATTTACAAATACAGAATGTTTTCTTTATGCCGTAGACAACCAGACTTGCTATTCACATTCATTTTTTTTCGGCCAATTGCAGGCTTTGTTTTGCCCCTTTAGCCTATGCGAGCCTGTAAATGATAAAAAGGATCCGCCCCCTTTACCTCCGAATAACTTTAGCCAATAGTGACTGATTCAAATGATGATTGACACATTGGCTGGGAAATGAAACGCGGGCATAAGTATCCCAGCATACACCACGGACCACATCGCCTACGAGGAAAAATCTAGTCGGCGGCTGCTTGCCTTTGTTGCGAGACCTTGCGACTTAATATTGATCCATATATAAGGCGCACTGTATTATAAGGCGCATGGTCAATTTTGAAAAAAATAAAGGCTTTTAGGTGCGGAGAATACGGTAATTAGATTTCAATTTATGTTTGTGCATGTTATTTCTGTGTTTCTGTGTTGTTGCAAAATAGTTAAAAGTTCCTGTATTTAAGTTTTTTCGTAGCACTGAAGGGTTAATATTTTTATTTTTCTAATTTGTTGTGTCGTTTGTTTTTCAAAGTTTTTGTGTCCCTCGACTTTAAAGTTGCTTTAAAAAGGTTTAGTGAAGTTTACAGTAGTGTCCCGATCTGTAGGGGACAATGACAAACTAATGCCAGATGCAGTCAACCACGAGGATAGAAAAAATGCAATGGCAAAGCAAAACCATGAGAGAGCAGCATCGGCATCATTTCTAAGAAAATCTGTCGAGAAATTTCAAACATTTACAAGCATTGCCCCGAGTCCTCATTCCTCAAATCTATTGTGTTCCGCCACAAACAGCTTTGCTTATAGATAATCATCGTTGAAATAGACAATTTTTAAATGAAAAAAAATCAATGAGTATTTGAAAAATTAGCACGAACCGCCTTCTTGTATTTCTGATATAATAGAAAATGATCATAATTTACAAAAAACAAGACTAGAATCCTTTTATAGTCCTAGCTATGAAGCACCCACACATTCACCATACAAATCTGGGTGCGGGTTGACTGACATCTCTTAGTATATATTATTAAACCGCCGGGTTCATTATCCTTTCAGTCTTGAGATTATCAAAGCTTGACCAAGCTCACCCTCCAAATTAAAACAAGTTCTTGACAAGCCAATGCTGAATTCTTTGCAATACCTGGCAAAACGAATTGTTCTGTGAGCATTGTTCATGCCGCCAGCCAATGTCTATTACTGCTTAAATGGCGTCCATGCTTTTCTCTTGTTAACTTCCAGCCTACTTAAATGGAACACGGATGATGGACATCTATAACTGTCAATAGCACAGAATGGCACCCTTATATTTTGTTTCTTTTCAGTCTTTTAAAAGGGTCAGAAAAAAACTCAACTACTTCACACCAGTGTTCCCTCTAAGCTGCGCGCGTGCGCAATTGCGCACTGCTCGCACAAGAAAATCTAGCCAGCGCACAAAAATGAGGGCTCAAAATTACTAATTAAGAAGCGACTTAAGTCAAAGTTACAGTGCATGAAGGTCAAAATACACGGGTTCCGCTGATGTTGTGTCCTAAATGCGGTATTTTGAAGTCGAGTCGAAGGAGAACGAAGATGATTAAAGTTAGTAGAGTTTGTCGAGAACTGGCTTCTTCGGCTCGGCTCACTAAAAGGAACCGGCTCTTGCGGGTCCTAAACGGCTCTTCAGGTTGTTTTTGCTTCTTTAATCCCAACATGACCAAATATTATGTAAAATCATGCATAACGTGACTTAAAGGAAGGGGGGAAGAGAACAAAAAAGAAAAAATACCAAAATGAAAAAGTAGTGAAAAGCTGAGAAAAAAAGAAACAAAAGGAAGAGAAAAAAAGGAAAAATTTAGAAAAACAGCCAGAAAAAAAGAAAAGAAATAAATGTAGGAAAAAAGTAAATAGAGAACAAATAGAAAAAAGTAACAAAAAAGTAGAAAAAAAAACAGAAAAAAAGAAGAAAAAGTTTGTGTTGCATTCAAATAATTTCCAATGATATCAAGTGAATTTGTTGCCAACATTGTACTTCCACTAAAAAATGTGATTATGTACAGTTCTGTATCTTACAACCGACTAAATAAGCCCCCAAAAATGTTAATATTATGCGACAAAATATATCACGAAATAAAAAGAAATTAAAATCTAGTGAAAGAATTGTAAAAACAAACGACGTTTGTAGGCCCTGCAACCTTTGCAATCATACATGAGTCAATTCATTCAAAAGTAAAAAATAATTTTGCATTGCCGGAAACTCGGCAAAATGTAACTTGATGTCAAGTTTTGGACATGTTTGATAATGATTTAGTTGCCACACTTGGGATTATGGTTGCTCACTGTTGTTTCAAGCGTTGCTCACAGACTTTGTGTGAACGCTCAGACCCGTAAGGAAAATTAAAGGGAACATTGCTTCACACTACATTTATTTCTGGTTCACAGCCTCACGGATTTGGAATTGAATGGGAATGTCTCTGTTGTCATTGATATCAACGTATGGAGCATTGTGTTCTGCTCGACAGAGCTTTGTGTGTTGCGTGGGTGTGACTGTCACCATTTTACACTTTATTTACTTTGTTATTACAGTAATCCTTTGCTGTATCGCGGTATACTTATTGCGGATTCGACATTTTGTGGAATTTCACCATGCATTTGTTCTGCAGCAGACAACACATAGCAAATGTTAGCACAGAGGCGGCGGGTTAATTGTATGTGTGTTGAGTGGAGGGAATATCTGTGTGCGCGACTGTGATAGGCTGGTGTATGCGGTAAGTCAAAGAGAGAGGCGGGCCAGTGGGCGTTCAAATGTATGTGTCCGCCACCCAAAACTGACAAGCACAGCAATAGATAGTAGCTTTAGAGGCTTGTTACATTGAAACTAATTTAATTGATTAAAACGGACTTTGAGGGAAGTCATAAGAGCGCAAAGGAATCCTGATCACCAGCAGGTGCTCCGTGGATTGTTATCAGGTTTGGGAAGGAACTGAGGTGGCGTCAGGAGAGGTAATAGGGAACACTAAGGGCGCAGGTCTGGACAAGTGCTACAACTAGGCTAACAAGCCACCACTGTATCTCACCAATGCTGATCCATTACCCAGGAAACGGATGACGCTACATTTGGCACCTATGTATTTTAATTATCGCAGAGACCTGGCTGAAACCAAAGTTACCTGATGCTAATGCACAGCTAGCCAGCCGCTCTCTAGATTGCTTTCCAATTATATTGTGATAATGACAATAAACTGCAATTCCGTGTTGGGTTTTTATTTGTAGATCTATATTTGTTTTTTTTTTGTTATAGTCATATACTCTCAGTTGGTAATGACTTCATCTCGAGGTACGTTTGGAGGCTTTTATGAAGGTGTGATGCTACTTAGCGGATTTTCACTTTTCAAAGGGGGGGTTCTGGTCACGTTTACCACGATAGTTGAGGGATTACTGTACCTAATGTCTCTTTTTCCAGTTTAAAAAATCTGAAGTCAGACGGCTTTACCCATGTGATGGCTTGTGTGGTCATAGTGGGCCAACGTCTGGTGCTGAACCCATTCGGACGGGACCCCGAAACCAACACCTGTTCCAGCTGCTATCCTCAGTCTGTAGATTTGATTGGGCTGCAGCTCCCTTAGCGTGAACTGAGTTTCGTTACCGCCAACCTCCACTGAGAAGACCGTGTCTGCTGTGGAGGGAAAAAAAACACTAGGTAAAGCAAATTATTGATGCTTTTGAGCTATTTTTTACAGCTAATTCAAATGCCTTTGATTGTGGGAATAATGGTAGGAAGAAATATGCGGAACTAATGTGCCTGTGTTGGCAGCTGACCAGGAACATTAAGGGAAACCCCCGTTCCCAGAAAATCTGGTATGATATAGATGCTGATGAGGTAGGATGTATTATTTAGGCTTGCAGTGTTTTCGTTTGCCCGCAAGATTTACCGCACTTCAAACTTTTCGTCAGGCAGATCCGCCATTGTTGTTTTGGTCTCGCACCGATCTCGGCAAACGAGATCTCGTTGCTTCGAGATGACGTCATTGTTGTGGCGGTTGTCGAGTGAAAGAGAAGTATGCCTCCGAAAAAACAGTTGGTACAGTGGCTCAGGAGGTAGAGCGCTCGTCTTGGGATCAAGAGATCGCAGTTCGAATCCCGGCTCCTCCGTGTTACATGTCGAAGTGTCCTTGGGTAAGACACTGAACCCCTAATACCCCCAATAAGCAGGTTAGCGCCTTACATGGCTGCAAGGCCGCTATTGGGAAATGTGGAGCACATTGTAAAGCGCTTTGGGAAGTCATTGACTTGAAAAGCGCTATATAAATGCAGATCATTTCATTTCATTTCATTTTACTAGGTGCAAATCAACAAAAAATTGGTAATTTCTTCAGTGTCTGTAATAAGTCGAAACATAACACAGGAAGTGGTAACAACGGCAATAATACCGGCACGAAAAAACAGCGGAGAAATTCTTCAGAAGACCGCGAGGGCAAGGAAAACACGTGTGTTGAAGGGAACGATTCGACGAAAGAAAATAAACAAAAGAATACTAGCAAGAAAAGGACTTTTCTGCCCAAATGGACTAAATTATATTCCTGGTGACGCTATGAGGAGGATGATAATGGATTGGACCTTGAGAAGGCATTACAACTATGGCGGGACAGCAAACCACAAAGAATATATGAACTGAAAAATTTGAAGTGATAACTGCTTTGTATTACCAATTAACTGTGATGATTAAAACAGAATGAAAATATAGATTTATATAATTTTTTCAGCAATATTATTTTGTATAATTTACAATATTGTTGTGAACTGAAAAATCTTGAAGTGATAACTGATTTGTATTACCAATAAACTGCGATGATTAAAACTGAATGAATATATGGATTTATATCAGGGGTGTCAAACTCATTTTAACTCGGGGGCCACACGATAAAACAAACATTCTGTCGGGGGCCGGACTAGTAGATTAAAGAGAAAGAAAAAGAGAGATAAAGAAATAAGAGAAAGAGGGAGGGAAATGGAGAGAGGCCGGGATAAAGAAAGAAAAAGAGAGAAAGGGAGAGAGCGTGAGAAACAAAAGATGAAAACCCGTGGGAGAGGGGGAAAAGAAAGGAAGAGGAAGAAAGAAATCCAAAGAGAAATAGAAAGACAGAAGGAGAGAAAAGAGAAAAGAAAGCGCAAAGGGTAGGAAGAGAGAAAGAGAAAAGAGAGAAAAGGAAACTAGGAAGTTAGAGCAAAAGAGGTTCAAAAGACACAGAGAGAGAAAGAGGACAAGGCAAACAAAGGAAGAGAAAGAGACACAGAGAGAGAAAGAGACAAGGCAAACAAAGGAAGAGAAAGAGGACAAGGCAAACAAAGGAAGAGAAAGAGACACAGAGGGAAAAAGACAGAGACATAGTAGGAGAAAACGGGTGGAAAAGAAAGAAAGAAAGAGAGACAGAGACAGAGTAGGAGAAAACGAGTGGAAAAAGAAAGAAAGAAAGAGAGAGAGAGAAAGAGACAGAGTAGGAGAAAACGGGTGGAAAAGAAAGAAAGAAAGAGAGAGAGAGAAAGAGACAGAGTAGGAGAAAACGGGTGGAAAAGAAAGAAAGAAGAGACAGAGACAGAGTAGGAGAAAACGGGTGGAAAAGAAGAAAGAAAGAGAGAGAGAGAAAGAGACAGAGTAGGAGAAAACGGGGGGAAAAGAAAGAAAGAAAGAGAGAGAGAGAAAGAGACAGAGTAGGAGAAAACGGGGGGAAAGAAAGAAAGAAAGAGAGAGAGAGAGAAAGAG
>NC_142352.1:3432500-3515000 GCF_059441175.1 Urocampus carinirostris | reverse complement strand
ATCTGTCACTTTAATTAGGAAATAAAAGTTGTCCAACACACAAACGGAGCAAAAACAAAACAAAACAGGTTCAAAGGCAGGCAAAATGACAAACTAGGCATTATCCAAGGGGCGGGGCTAGCTGGATGCCATGACAACCGTGCAGGACATGACATCTACTGGCAATTGATTCCAGCGCTTCATCACTCTTGCTGCTGCTGAACCTTAGTGCTGCCTTTGACACTGTGGACCATAATATCTTACTAGAACGGTAGGAAAAATGGATTGGTCTCTCAAGAACCGTCCTCTTATGTTTCAGATCCTACGTCTCAGATAGGACGCACTGTGTTAAATATAGTGAAATGACATCTGAGCCCTTTAGTGTTACCTGTGGTGTTCCGCAGGGTTCAGTACTTGGCCCCCTTCTTTTCAGCATTTACATGCTTCCATTGGGCAATATTATTCGCAAGTATAATATCAGTTTCCATTGCTACGCAGATGACACTCAACTATGTCTTCAGATGGAGGAATCTGCCACACTAAACTGTGGAAATTTGGAGACCTGCCTAACTGAGATAAAAGAATGGATGTCACTCAACTTCTTGCGCCGTAACTCTGAAAAGACCAAAATGCTAGTTATTGGTCCATCTAAATGCCGTGACTTGTTCTCAAAAACTGCTCTGAACATTGACAAATGTAATATCACCCAGAGTGACTCCGTCAAAATTTTAGGAGTCGTATTTGACCCCAATCTGTCCTTTCAAACACACATTAAGAATATTACAAGAACAGCTTTTTTCCATCTTCGCAACATTGCCATAATTCGCCCTATGCTGTTTTAATTGGATGCGAGATTATAATTCATGCATTCGTTACCTTCCGTCTGGATTACTGTAATGCACTACTCCCCGGTCTCCCGAAGTCCAAAATCAAGAGCTTTCAGCGCATTTTCATTGTGTGACAAGAGAAAATTTGATAAATCTGTGAAAAAATGATGATGCCAGAGCCTGTGTCCCATATCAACAAATATACCACTTTAAACTTGTCTACATCCCACAGTTACTTAAGATCGTTGAGGCTCATTTTTTTTTAATAATGGTTTCAAAACAAAGTGCAAGCAGAGGTCTTTTGTAAACTGTCAAAAACAAACTGCAAACCAATAGTTCACGAATGTATTTCCCTTCAGCGCACTGGACGCGTGTGAGAGAGAGGTGAGCGGTGTTATGTGTGCAAAGATCTGCCCTCCCCTACTGCTTGACCAATCAAATTGCTTTGCTGGCGTTTTTCGGTGTTTAGAGTTTCTTCTGTGGGTTTTTATCATAATTATTCTCAACAGTGAACATATATTGTTTAATGAGCGATGTACATTCCAAATGGGGTCTGTAGTTAAATACTGGACCGAACAATTTGTTCTATCAGTAACGGAATGTATCTGTTCCTGGTATCAGAAGCAGGATTGTATTGGTCATCAGTATCAAACGTTTTTCTCTTAGATCCGCCCTATGCTGTCTCAGTTGGACGCGGGAATTATAATTCATGTGTTTGTTGCTTCCCGTCTCGATGACTATAATGCACTACTCTCCAGTCTCCCGAAGTCCAAAATCAAGAGCCTTCAGCTGGTACAAAATGCTGCAGCGAGGATTTTAACTAAGACAAGAAAGTTTGGTCACATTATCCCGATATTAGCATTGGCTAACTGTTAGCTTAAGACGTGATTTTAAGGTTCTGTTGGTGTTATACAAAATCATGTATGGACTTGTTCCCGCATGTCTTTGAGATATAATCTCCCGCTATGTTCCGGTCCTGAGCCTTCGCTCTGAAAACACTGGTCTACTTGTGATCCCAAGAGCCAAGAAGAGATCTGTAGGTTCGAGCGTTCTCCATTCGGGCCCCGGTGCTGTGGAATGCTCTTCCCCCTCAGAATTGTTTAAATCTAGGCTTAAAACACACTTCTATTCTATAGCATATGAAAAACCTACATATTATGTTGACGATATCTGTTTATTTGTTATTGCAACATCCATTGCAACCTGGTCCTCCTGGAAAGCAGATGACCTCATATGCGGTCCCTCTCAAGGTTTCTTCATTTTCCTCATGTTGAGGTTTTTGAGTTTTTCCTTGCCCTCATGTCGGTTTTAGATCAGGGGATGGTGTCATAATAGTCTGTGGTTTGCAATAATTTGTGGTCTGTGCAGCCCTTTGAGACTTCCTGTGTTTATGGGCTACACAGATAAATGGAATCAATCATTTTGTATTTCCTTGGGTTGTCTTTGTGTGAGATCAAAATTGGTTTGATGATCTGAAACCTTTGGGAGTGATAAATATCCAAAAAACCACAGAAATCAAAAAGGGGGCAAATACATTTTTACGGCATTGTATATAAAATTGAGAAAGCAACCCAGCATGCTATCTACTGACCATTCATTGAGTCGTTTTTAGTGATACCAGGAAGGCATACGCTTGTTTCTACGCTCACTTTTATTAATGGAAACGGAGCCTTTTTGATCTTCTTCCATAGGCATGTTTTTTTTTTAATTCAAGCAAGGTTGATCCAGCGTGTAATTTCCTGAGCGTGAGCGTATGTACTAGCATATAGCTCACAGCGGTCGATTCAATTGACGGTTAAAGCCCGGCTAAAAAAACTCCCCTCAAGCGACAACCGGGTGTGCAAATATTTGTACGTGGATGTCAATCTGCATATATTTACGATCGTGAAGAAGTATTGTAAATCATCGGGTAAATAACGAACACGCGCACTGGGATTTCCTCTTGTGTGTTTGTGTGTATATGTTTGTCAATTTGCATGTTTTTGATACAAGAATGGGTAAACATATAGTACACCCAAGGGTCCATAGCTTACGATATTTTTACATTACGATGTGGAATACGATGTTTCTTCAGGCCTTTGTTATGGCGTTTTCCAGCCGACATCTTCAGCAAAAACACATTTTTGTCATGACCCGGAACAGGAGGAGGACCTAGATGCGTGACGTTTCTCACACAAGCTTTATTTTATGGGAAATGGGGCAGTCATGCATGATAACCCAAACGCCAGGCAGCAGTCTGGTGTGGAATGACAGGAAGCCAGAGGCCGACGAGATCGATACCAATTGCACGAGCAGATATCGGACAGGACGGGACAGACAGGATTGATATCAGGCACTGGAGACTGGAGTCCGATACCAAGCAGGACGAGATAGACGGAAATGATACCAGACACTGGAGATCGAAATTAAACAAGACAAACTAGATGGGAACGCTACCAGAAACTGGAGATAGATATCAAACAGAACAAAATAGCTGGGAACGAAAATGGAGATCGATATTAAACAGGTCAAAATAGACGGGAACGATACCGGACAGGAAACACAAGCAGGAAACCGGACTGAGTAAAAACCCACCTCTTTCGGGTGCAGAGGTTCGTTGACGGACTGACAAAGGGGGAGTGAAAGTACTGAGCTTAAATAGGAGGGAAGCCAATCAGTCAACGAGCTGCAGCTGGCGCCAAACGGGCGGGGCCAATTGGGCGCCATGGGCAACCGTGACAGTTTTGTGTGCTTCAAAAGGTATACAATTTACCGTATTTACGGACTATAAGACTCTCGTTCCAAAGTAAATTGGATGCTGTTGTTGAACTGTTCAGAGAATCACTCTCAGGTTTTGTCCACAACTGAAACAATCACTGCAAGTGCTACTAACATTATGTAATCTAAGTTGGAACACAGAAATAGAAGGTTTTTATTCTCGTTTGAATTATTTTTGCCATCACATGCAAGATGAGTTTAGCATGGGAATCTTAGCTGGAAAACTGCTGGGACTTTAACTTGATTACTTTCAATGACTTTTGGATTACTCTAATACCAAATATGATAATAAAAGACAAAATAAACTAAATATGAATAAAATGATGACTCACAACACGTGGTAAGCTTTCTCTCCTGGCTTTGATCTCTTTGATCTCCGGGAAAACTAACATAAAATGCGACAGAATGTCACAAGACGTGGTGGCGTGGAAGGTGACCGGACCAGAACGGAGGCAGGAGGCATGAAGGGAGAACTCAAATGCGTTGACGATCCATAGGTTTTATTTAATAAAATAAAAGTCGCCCAATACTCCGAGGCAAAACAGAACAATACAGAGTTCCTCCGGCACGAACTCAACAGGACAAGGCATAACAGACTAAAACAGGACAAGGCATAACAGATGGGGATTGTGAATAATGAGTGATGAACCAGCACCCGCCAAACCCAAAATCCAGCCTTAAATAGCAGAACAGCAATCAGCTGATCTGCTTCAGCTTGAGTTCGGGGGCGTGGCATACTGGTCGTCATGGCGACCGTGACAGAGCCCCCCTCTTAAGGGACAGCTCCCGAGGTCCCAAAAAAGAAAAAAATACTACCTCGCGCCCCGGAATGTTGACGATCGCGATTGGGGCAACCCTGCTCCCTCCTCCGAACACGCAGGAACGGGGAGAGGCAGGCGCCATCTGCGTCGGGCGGATCGGAATCGGCGCTCGGCAGGGGGGGTCTGGTGGCCAACTGGACAGGGGATGACAGACAGGCAGAACCGACGAGAACAGGACAGATAAACAGGACAGGCAAAAACAGGACAGATAAACAGGACAGGCAAAAACAGGACAGATAAACAGGACAGGCAAAATCAGAACAGGTAAACAGGACAGGCCGATGCAGAAGAGTCGCACTCAGGACAGGCCGATGCAGAAGAGTCGCACTCAGGACAGGCCGATGCAGAAGAGTCGCACTCAGGACAGGCCGATGGAGAAGAGTCGCACTCAGGACAGGCCGATGCAGAAGAGTCGCACTCAGGACAGGCCGATGGAGAAGAGTCGCACTCAGGACAGGCCGATGGAGAAGAGTCGCACTCAGGTCAGGCCGATGCAGAAGAGTCGCACTCAGGTCAGGCCGATGCAGAAGAGTCGCACTCAGGTCAGGCCGATGCAGAAGAGTCGCACTCAGGTCAGGCCGATGCAGAAGAGTCGCACTCAGGTCAGGCCGATGCAGAAGAGTCGCACTCAGGTCAGGCCGATGCAGAAGAGTCGCACTCAGGTCAGGCCGATGCAGAAGAGTCGCACTCAGGGGGGTCAGATTCAGAAGAGTCGCACTCAGGGGGGTCAGATTCAGAAGAGTCGCACTCAGGGGGGTCAGATTCAGAAGAGTCGCACTCAGGGGGGTCAGATTCAGAAGAGTCGCACTCAGGGGGGTCAGATTCAGAAGAGTCGCACTCAGGGGGGTCAGATTCAGAAGAGTCGCACTCAGGGGGGTCAGATTCAGAAGAGTCGCACTCAGGGGGGTCAGATTCAGAAGAGTCAGGCTCAGGGGTTCAGGTTCAGAAGTGGCGATTCAGACAGGACAGGCGGAATCAGAACAGGCAAGACATGAGAGAGTCAAAATCAGAACAGACAAGACATGAGAGAGTCAAAATCAGAACAGACAAGACATGAGAGAGTCAAAATCAGAACAGACAAGACATGAGAGAGTCAAAATCAGAACAGACAAGACATGAGAGAGTCAAAATCAGAACCGGCAAAACAGGAGGAGCGGAGTCGGGCTGGCAGGCAGCGGAGTCGGAGTCGGGCTGGCAGGCAGCGGAGTCGGAGTCGGCCCGACGGGCAGCGGAGTCGGAGTCGGCCCGACGGGCAGCAGAGTCGGAGTCGGGCTGGCACGCAGGGGAGACGGAATAGCAGGCAATCGGCACGGGAGTCGGGCAGGCAGGCATGAGAGTCGAACAGGCAGGCGTCAATTCTTCCCGGGACCCCATTCGAGGCACAGCAAGGGCCACGACGGGCGGGGCCGTGGTTCGAACGGGCAGGGAAGGCCAACTCAGTAGGCGCCTGCCGAACTGCGCTCTCCAGCTCTCCCAAGTCGCGCTGGGATCGTTCGCTGAGTTCTATTTGTTGGCTGGTTCATTCTGTCACAAGACGTGGTGGCGTGGAAGGTGACCGGACCAGAACGGAGGCAGGAGGCATGAAGGGAGAACTCAAATGCGTTGACGATCCATAGGTTTTATTTAATAAAATAAAAGTCGCCCAATACTCCGAGGCAAAACAGAACAATACAGAGTTCCTCCGGCACGAACTCAACAGGACAAGGCATAACAGACTAAAACAGGACAAGGCATAACAGATCGGGATTTTGAATAATGAGTGATGAACCAGCACCCGCCAAACCCAAAATCCAGCCTTAAATAGCAGAACAGCAATCAGCTGATCTGCTTCAGCTTGAGTTCGGGGGCGTGGCATACTGGTCGTCATGGCGACCGTGACACAGAAACAAAATTAAAATAAATCCAAACAGCTTGCCAACATCATTTTTGCCGTTCCATGTATTCCGTTACTCCCCAAGCCTGCACAAAATTTAGTAATTGTATTCATATTTAGTTTGTTTTGTCTTTTATTAGCATATTTGGTATTGGAGTAATCCAAAAGTAATTGAAAGTAATCAAGTTAAAGTAACCCTACCCAACCCTGTTTGTGATTAAGGGCTATACAAATAAGCATGACTTGACTTGAGGTTTTTGAGTTTTTCCTTGCCCTCATGTATGTTTTAGATCAGGGGATCGAGTCATAATAGTCTGTGGTTTGCAATATTCTGTGGTCTGTGCAGTCCTTTGAGACTCTTTGTGATTAAGGGCTATACAAATAAGCATGACTTGACTTGAGGCTTTCGAGTTTTTCCTTGCCCTCGTGTAGGTTTTAGATCAGGGGATGGTGTCATAATAGTCTGTGGTTTGCAATAATCTGTGGTCTGTGCAGTCTTTTGAGGCTCCTTGTGATCAGGGTTGGGTAGGGTTACTTTAACTTGATTACTTTCAATTACTTTTGGATGACTCCAATATCAAATATGATAATAAAAGACAAAATAAACCAAATATGACTAAAATGACGACTCACAACACGTGGTAAGCTTTCTATCCTGGCTTTGATCTCTTTGATCTCCGGGAAAACAAACATAAAATGCGACAGAAACAGCTTGCCAACATCATTTTTGCCGTTTAGCATAATTGGCATTAATCCAAAAGTAATTGGGGAGTAACGGAATACATGGAACGGCAAAAATGATGTTGGCAAGCTGTTTCTGTCGCATTTTATGTTCGTTTTGCCAGAGCTCAAAGAGATCAAAGCCAGGAGAGAAAGCTTACCACGTGTTGTGAGTCATCATTTTATTCTTATTTAGTTTCTTTCGTCTTTTATTAACATATTTGGTATTGGAGTAATCCAAAAGTAATTGAAAGTAATCCAGTTCAAGTAACCCTACCCAACCCTGCCAATAGGTAGCTCTCAACCCCCGCCTTATGGGATAACGGATACGCTTAGATGACAAAAGGGGGGAAAAAAACAAAGTTTCCGAAGTTCAACGTCGTACATCAACCTATTTTGGGAGTTCTTCTGCCTGCTTTATGAGATGGTGTGACTAACCGGCTGTGTCCAATCAGCAGGCGGAGCACTCGCAATGAAACGTCTTCTTAGTCCGTGCAGAACGAGTTCCCGAACGAATGAGATAATCCCCCGCGCCCCTACCGAGCCCATAAAACACGATTCCATTTGGAGTGAGATCTTGGCGAGGTGAACTCCCTCTTCCTAATCCTGACAGTCCCAAAAAATGAAAACTGGCTACATGAGAGACCGGATCCGGGGTGGTTTAACTTGGTCAGCACTCCTTTGTTGTGTCTCTTCTGCTAGATGGACATTTCTCTGGATATTTCTTGATGGAACTGGGATTGGATGGGGTGGGTGAGATGGGGCTGGGGCTTGTGGAGGCCGCGTGGGTCGGCCACGGTCCATCTTGTGCACAGGTGTTAAACAGGCGGCCCGCGGGCCAGATCAGGCCCGCTAAGGGATTGAATCCGGCCCGCGAGACAACACTCAGCGAAGCGCAAGAGAAAAACAAGCTGCAGGTTGAAATAGGTCAACTTGATGTTGCCAAAGCCAGGTGCCTCGAACAAAGACACTGTACTTGTATTTATTTCTCTCTCTCTTTCTTTTCCACCCCTTTTCTCCCACTCTGTCTCTGTCTCTTTCACTCTCTGTGTCTCTCTTTTACTCTTCCTTTGTTGCTCTTTGTCTCTTTCTCTCTCTGTGTCGTTTAACCTCTTTTGCTCTAACTTCCTTTTTTCCTTTTCTCTCTCTCTCTCTCTCTCTCTCTCTCTCTCTCTCTCTCTCTCTCTCTCTCTCTCTCTCTCTCTTTCTTTTCCACCCCTTTTCTCCCACTTTGTCTCTGTCTATTTCACTCTCTGTGTCTCTCTTTTACTCTTCCTTTGTTGCTCTTTGTCTCTTTCTCTCTCCGTGTCTTTTAACCTCTTTTGCTCTAACTTCCTTTTTTCCTTTTCTCTCTCTCTCTCTCTCTCTCTCTTTCTTTTCCACCCCTTTTCTCCCACTCTGTCTCTGTCTCTTTCACTCTCTGTGTCTCTCTTTTACTCTTCCTTTGTTGCTCTGTCTCTTTCTCTCTCTGTGTCTTTAAACCTCTTTTGCTCTATCTTCCTTTTTTCCTTTTCTCTCTCTCTCTCTCTCTCTCTCTTTCTTTTCCACCCCTTTTCTCCCACTCTGTCTCTGTCTCTTTCACTCTCTGTGTCTCTCTTTTACTCTTCCTTTGTTGCTCTTTGTCTCTTTCTCTCTCTGTGTCGTTTAACCTCTTTTGCTCTAACTTCCTTTTTTCCTTTTCTCTCTCTCTCTCTCTCTCTCTCTCTCTCTCTCTCTCTCTCTCTCTCTCTCTCTCTCTCTCTCTCTTTCTTTTCCACCCCTTTTCTCCCACTTTGTCTCTGTCTATTTCACTCTCTGTGTCTCTCTTTTACTCTTCCTTTGTTGCTCTTTGTCTCTTTCTCTCTCCGTGTCTTTTAACCTCTTTTGCTCTAACTTCCTTTTTTCCTTTTCTCTCTCTCTCTCTCTCTCTCTCTTTCTTTTCCACCCCTTTTCTCCCACTCTGTCTCTGTCTCTTTCACTCTCTGTGTCTCTCTTTTACTCTTCCTTTGTTGCTCTGTCTCTTTCTCTCTCTGTGTCTTTAAACCTCTTTTGCTCTATCTTCCTTTTTTCCTTTTCTCTCTCTCTCTCTCTCTCTCTCTTTCTTTTCCACCCCTTTTCTCCCACTCTGTCTCTGTCTCTTTCACACTCTGTGTCTCTCTTTTACTCTTCCTTTGTTGCTCTTTGTCTCTTTCTCTCTCTGTGTCTTTTAACCTCTTTTGCTCTATCTTCCTTTTTTCCTTATCTCTCTATCTCTCTCTCTCTTTCTTTCTTTTCCACCCCTTTTCTCCCACTCTGTCTCTGTCTCTTTTACTCTCTGTGTCTCTCTTTTTCTCTTCCTTTGTTGCTCTTTGTCTCTTTCTCTCTCTGTGTCTTTTAACCTCTTTTGCTCTAGCTTCCTTTTTTCCTTTTCTCTCTCTCTCTCTCTCTCTTTCTTTTCCACCCCTTTTCTCCCACTCTGTCTCTGTCTCTTTCACACTCTGTGTCTCTCTTTTACTCTTCCTTTGTTGCTCTTTGTCTCTTTCTCTCTCTGTGTCTTTTAACCTCTTTTGCTCTATCTTCCTTTTTTCCTTATCTCTCTATCTCTCTCTCTCTTTCTTTCTTTTCCACCCCTTTTCTCCCACTCTGTCTCTGTCTCTTTTACTCTCTGTGTCTCTCTTTTTCTCTTTCTTTGTTGCTCTTTGTCTCTTTCTCTCTGTGTGTCTTTTAACCTCTTTTGCTCTATCTTCCTTTTTTCCTTTTCTCTCTATCTCTCTCTCTTTCTTTTCCACCCCTTTTCTCCCACTCTGTCTCTGTCTCTTTCACTCTCTGTGTCTCTTTTTCTCTTCCTTTTTTGCTCTTTGTCTCTTTCTCTCTCCGTGTCTTTTAACCTCTTTTGCTCTAACTTCCTTTTTTCCTTTTCTCTCTCTCTCTCTCTCTTTCTTTTCCACCCCTTTTCTCCCACTCTGTCTCTGTCTCTTTCACTCTCTGTGTCTCTTTTTCTCTTCCTTTTTTGCTCTTTGTCTCTTTCTCTCTCCGTGTCTTTTAACCTCTTTTGCTCTAACTTCCTTTTTTCCTTTTCTCTCTCTCTCTCTCTCTTTCTTTTCCACCCCTTTTCTCCCACTCTGTCTCTGTCTCTTTCACACTCTGTGTCTCTCTTTTACTCTTCCTTTGTTGCTCTTTGTCTCTTTCTCTCTCTGTGTCTTTTAACCTCTTTTGCTCTAACTTCCTTTTTTCTTTTTCTCTCTATTTTTTTCTCTCTCTCTCTTTCTTTTCCATCCCTTTTCTCCCACTCTGTCTCTGTCTATTTTACTCTCTGTGTCTCTCTTTTTCTCTTCCTTTGTTGCTCTTTGTCTCTTTCTCTCTGTGTGTCTTTTAACCTCTTTTGCTCTAGCTTCCTTTTTTCCTTCTCTCTCTCTCTCTCTCTCTCTCTCTCTCTCTCTTTTCCACACCTTTTCTCCCACTCTGTCTCTGTCTCTTTCACTCTCTGTGTCTCTCTTTTACTCTTCCTTTGTTGCTCTTTGTCTCTTTCTCTCTCTGTATCTTTTAACCTATTTTGCTCTAACTTCCTTTTTTCCTTTTTTCCTTTTCTCTCTTATCTCTTTCTCTCTTCATACCCTTCGCGCTTTATTTTCTCTTTTCTCTCCTGTCTTTCTAAATCTCTTTGGATTTCTTTCCTCCTCTCCATTTCTTTTCTGTACTTAAGAATGTCCCTCCAATTTACGGTGAGAACATTATTTTATCAACACAAAGCCTCGGATGTTTTAATTACATTCAAAACTTCATGTAATTAGATTTCATTATGGTACATGGTGAACTGGTACGTCCTGGAACTGTCCAAAAAGGGACGCCGTCGTTCCATCCGTTCCAAAGTTCTGAGTTACTTGGAAGTCAGTTTTGTGCCAGGCTTATTTGCTGAATCCAATTGTCTTTTTGAGATCTCATCTCATCTCATTAGCCGTACCGCTTATCCTCATTAGGGTCGCAGGGGGCTGGAGCCCATCCCAGCCATCTCCGGGCAGTGGGCAGGGGACACCCTGAAATGGTTGCCAACCAATCGCAGGGCACACAGGGACAGACAACTCATTCGCTCATTCACACCTAGGGACAATTTGGACCGGCCAATCCACCTGAAATGCATGTCTTTGGAACGTGGGAGGAAACCGGAGTGCCCGGAGGAAACCCGCGCAAGCACGGGGAGAACATACAAACTCCACACAGTAAGTCTGGAGCTGGATTTGAACCCACGACAGGTTGCCATGACATGAACTGTGCCGCACAAGTGCTAACCACTGCGTCGCCGTGCTGCCCGTCTTTTTGAGATGAAATACGAAAAAGAACACTCGAAAAACTGAGCAAAATGAACGAGGAAGATGATGATAACGATGACAACAACGATGATGATGAAAATGACGAAGTGAGCAAGATCCCGGCCGAGAGGCCGAATCACGCGATGGGGTATGCAGGTGCACGAAAATGGCGGCTTTCCTGCAGCAAAAAGGCAGCCCTCTCGTCAAAAGGGTACTGAAGCGTGACACCTACAGAACACACACATACACTAACTGCTCCGTCCCTGCTCCCAGCCACTCGCTGCCACGTGAATATAAAAATATCACAGACCCTTTCGAACAATAAAACACAGGAAATATATATATATTTACCATTGTATACGCTTTTAACAGTAATCCCTTGCTTGTCAAGAACCAGAACAGGATCAGGACCCAAACGCGTGACGTTCTCACACTAACCTTTTATTTTAAGGGGAAATGGGGAGTCATGCACGTTAGGCAGCGGTCTGGCGTGGAAAGGCGGGAAGCCAGAGAGCGACGAGATCGATTCCAATTGGCCGAGTTGATATCGGACAGATGGGGTCGATATTGGACAGGAGGGGACAGACAGGATGGATAATGAATCAGCATATCGAAAATAAACAGGAGAAACTAAACGGGAAAGAAAACTGGAGAAAATAATAAACAGGACAGAAATAGACGGAAACCAAACTGGAAACCGAAATTTAACAGGACGAAATAAACGGGAACAATATCGGGCAGGAAATACCAACAGGAACAGGACTGAGTCGAAACCCTCTCTTGCGGGGCAGAAGTTCGTTGACGGGCTGACAAGGGAATCGTGACATTGCTGTATCGCGGTTTACTTTTCAAAATTTCGCATTTTCACCACTTCTTTTCGTTTTCGGTGTGTTCTGCATTCTGATTGGCTAAACCCAGGGTCAGCAACCCGCGGCTTAGGAGCCGCAGGCGGCTCTTTAAGCTGCCGAGTGGCTTCCTGGCACTTCTTCAAAAATATTTACGAATTGGAAAAAATGGAGGAGGGAAATTCTATTCCTAACTGGCATTTGAAATCATTGGCTTGATCAGTTTTTTTTTTCAAACAATATTTTTTTTATTTGGTCGTGTAGGGATTAAATAAGCAAAAACAACCTGAAGAGCCGTTTGGGACCCGAAAGAGCCGGTTCCTTTTAGTGAGCCAAGCCGAAGAAGCCGGTTCTCGAAAAACTCTACTGACTTTACTCAACTTCTACTTCGTTCTACTTCGACTTGGACTTCAAAATACCACATTTAGAACAACACAGCGTCAGGGGAACCCTTGTTTTTTACCTTCATGCACTGTAACTTTGACTTAATTCGCTTTTTAATTAGCAATTCCGAGTTTTTTGTGAGCTGTGCAGATTTTCTTGTGCGCGGAAAAGCTCTGGGTAGTGCACAATTGTGAACACACGCAGCTTAGAGGGAACATTGCTCATGACTAAAGAGTAGAACCCTCAATTTTTCGCCAAATGATTACTTGTCTCTCAAGCCTCCTTGGACCTCAACAGATCTCACTACGTTTTTCTAAGATGGGCTCGCTTTGTGACAAACAGGGTTGGGTAGGGTTACTTTAACTTGATTACTTTCAATTACTTTTGGATTACTTCAATACCAAATATGCTAATAAAAGGCAAAATAAACTAAATATGAATAAAATGACTACATTTTGTGCAGGCTTTGGGAGTAACGGAATACATGGAACGGCAAAAAAGCCGTTTGGATTTATTTTCATTTTGTTTCTGTGGCATTTTATGTTCGTTTTGCCGGAGATCAAAGAGATCAAAGCCAGGAGAGAAAGCTTACCACGTGTTGTAAGTCATCATTTTATTTATATTTAGTTTCTTTTGTCTTTTATTAGCATATTTGGTATCGGAGTTATCCAAAAGTAATTAAAAGTAATCCATTTAAAGTAACCCTACCCAACCCTGTAAGAAATCAGATTCATCGATTACGAAAACATGGGTGTAACTAGTCCATCTCTTCAACCCAAGCACCCACAAAACGATAGTGTTTTCAAAACTCTCTTTTCCCGGATAAAGGACAAAGTAGGTGAAAAGGAACTTTCAAGAACCGGAACAGAAGGAGGACCCAGATGCGTGACGGTTCTCACACAAGCTTTATTTCACGGGAAATGGGGCAGTCATGTCATTTTGTTTCTATGGCATTTTAGGTTAGTTTTGCCGGAGATCAAAGAGATCAAAGCCAGGAGAGAAAGCTTACCACGTGTTGTGAGTCATCCTTTTATTCATATTTAGTTTCTTTTGTCTTTTATTAGCATATTTGGTATTTAATTCATTGAAAGTAATCCAGTTAAAGTAACCCTACCCAACCCTGGTGACAAGACAATGCCATCCCAAAGTGAGGATTCAGATTCACGTCGCCGCTAATGGAATCTCACTCGGACTCCACCGTCGGATGAGATCACATCTCAAGCACTCCAAAAGCAATAAACCGGCTTACAAAGCTTTATTTGTCGTTCATCGGATTGAAATGATGCAAAATGATGTCTGGGTGTGTCTTTAATCATAAAAAAAAAATGCTCATTAATAAAAGGCATCTCCTTGTATTTGGGCCGTCGGCGAGTGCAACGAATAATTAGCTTTTATGAATACAAATTGCGGACCGCCGCGGCGAGACGTCGCAAGTGTTGCATCACGGCTAAAATGTTTTGATTTTCTTTCTTTTTTTAAAGATGTAAAGATGGGCTCGCCTCTGGGCTTCTCAAAGGATGAAAACCCGAAATGTTTGCTATTTGGAAGTCGAAGCGAGGCTTCATTGGGATGCTAGGCACAAACAAAAAATGAAATTCTACTGTATGTACCGCCATCCTTTGGTTTGCTTGCAATTTTCTGCTACTGTCATGTCTCAAATGTGCTTTTCATTCAGTTGCCTGCATTGAGATTTTTGGTTGCTAAAATTGTCATGGTTTGGCGCCTGCAAGCAATCACTTTCTCCAAGAGATGGCAGCTGAAGGATTTTATACATTTGACTGTCATGTCCTGCACGGTCGTCATGGCACCCAGCTGGTCCCGCCCCTTGACACCGGCTGAGACGGATTGACTTGATTGCGTGTGGGATACTTAAGCGCTCCTTTTGGGACTGCCCGTTGCCAGACCATTGCTTAACTTAAGGAAAAACCTGTTCATGCCCGTTTGTTCTGAGTAAATGCCTAGTTTGTGATTTTGATTGCCTTTGAGCCTGTTTTGTGAGTATTACCTAGTTTGAAATTTTGACTGCCTTTAAGCCTGTTTTGTTTTGTTTTGTCTTTGGTCCCTGTGTGTTGGACAACTTTTATTTTCTAAGTAACAGATCGTACACTCAAACGAGTTCACACTTCCTGCCTCCTGGTCGGTTCCGTGACATTTGACTATAAAAGATTTTATACGATTGAATACAAGTTACATTTATTGAGTGCAATGAAGATTTTCACCGAGTGGGCTTAAGTTCAATGATAGGTCACGCTGATCCGAATGAGGAATGTTTTGTCTAGTTCTGTTGATAACAGGACTCTGACGGAGGACGGCAAGCGATGTTTTGAGAACAAGGCCCTGATGACGTCGAAACGCTCGGTGTTGTTTTGAGTTTTTCCAGACATCGGGGCGAGGTGGTGGAGCCATGGAGCCCACGTGGGGGCTCCCCTGGCATGCCCATGGGAGGAGCCGGCACACCAGCTTACGGGAAAAACGTGGGCCGAGAGAAGAGAAGAAGACAGAGAGAGGAGGCTTGACAGAGACTCGAGCGACACTAATTCGGCCATATTCAATGGAGTTCACTTAGTTAAATTGTTTAAGAAATTAAATCTGCCCCCGTGTGGAAATGCCGTTCTTTTGTCCATCTTTTCCATCAAGAAACAAGCGCGCATTGTTATTGTTAGGTGAATGTAGCTTGTGCTTGGTTAATGGAGTCAGATAACTAATTCGAACAATTTGGTAAACGGTACATTTTAATATTTATTATTTTTTTAGATCAGGGGATGGTGTAATAGTGGTGTATTTGGAAAACCTTTGTCTGTTCGATGAACGTTTTTGTCTTTCCTCGTTTATTTGATCAACCTTCTTGTCATTAATTTAAATTAATGTAATTCGAAATGAAATTTAAATTGTTTAGTGTTTGACTTTAAAGGATGACACTAAACAGATTTGGGGTAATTCTAAAACCTTATCAGTGTGCAAAAATGTAATTTTGTGATTGCAAAATTAGAGTAGATGACCAAACTGAAATAGAAATAAAACAGGGTTACTTAACCAAGATTAACCAAACTTATTGTTTTTCATCTAACACATTAGACCAAACATGGGTGTTGTTCTACTTTAATGTATGTCAAATGTTGTCCATTTTCTTGTAAATGTAAATGGTCTGCATTTCTATAGTAATGAAGGGGGCATTAGGGATTCAGTGTCCTGCCCAAGGACACTTTGAAATGAAATGATCTGCATTTATATAGCGCTTTTCAAGTCAATGAAGACCTCCCATAGCGGTTTACAATGTGATTCACATTTACCCATTCACACACACTCACACCAATAGCGGCCGTGCAACCATGCAAGGTGCCAACCTGCTTATTGGGAGCATTAGGGGTTCAGTGTCTTACCCAAGGACACTTCAACATGTAACACGGAAGAGCCGGGATTCGAACTGCGACCTCTTGATCCCAAGACGAGCGCTTTACCTCCTGACTTGTCTATTGATCATTAAATTGCCAGCTTTTGTTCAAATTAATTTTCATTCTGGTGGTTCCTCTTTTGTTTGTACTACTCACCTAACCTAGAACTAGTCCCTCTGAATTGGTGCTATATTAAGCATACTTTAATTGACTATTTAATAGGCCAACCCGGTCCTCAAGAGCCGCCTGTCCTGCATGTTTTTGGAGTTTCTCTGTTCAAATACAGGTGATCCCAATCACCTGGGTCATTATCAAGCTCCCGCACAGCTTGCAAACAATCTTAAAATTTGCATCACCTGAGAAACCTCCAAAACATGCAGGACATGCGGCTCTTGAGGACCGGGTTGGCCACCCCTGGACTATTACAAGCAAACAATCAGTCTTGAGACGCCGCCCTCTATGTCCTTGGCTGCTTTTTATGAAAATCCGATACGTACAGGGGTCTTGTGCAAGGTAACCATCACTTGCAAGGGAGGTCATTGATTACGGCCATCTCTTTGAACGGGACGATGGTAAAATCTACACCGTGGTTTAATTGCTTATCATTTAGCAGCTTTGTCTTTCCTCAGAGTATTTGATGAGAATGGGTAATAAAAAAGACCAGAGAGAAGCAGCCTAATCTTGCCGTGATTAACGCCGACATCTGCAGGGTTCTTACCGACGCCGTCCCAGATGTCACAAGAGGAAGGCTCGGGATTTTTTTGTGGAAGTAACTCCTTCTTCCCAAGGTCACTGTAGACAAAGTATGAGAGGGATGAGCCCAAAGAGACAGTCATTTATTTCCAGTGCTGTTTTTCTATTTGTATTTTTTTAGTAAAACGTGATTGAGGGGAGCGCAAGCATTGTTGCGGCTCCCCCCCGAGAGTCGATATCTCTGTCTGCAGCACGCCCACACCGGGAGGTTGATCTGCAGAGCAAGAGAAGGCCGGACTGGAGATGACTTAGCCCGAGCCTTTCGTCTGAGTCCGCCTGTGCTGATGAAGGGGAAGAGGGACGGTGCGGTGGAGGCGACACACACCCCTTCCATCCAGTTATCACTCTTCATTCTGTCTCTTTGTGTGGCTCCAAATCCACACTGGCCACAGGATGATGAGTGGCAACAACCGGAAATGTCCCCACGACACCCCAGAGCTGATTGCTTGAATCAGACTCAAACAGAAAACTCTTTCCATCTATCTACCTACCTTGGTCATATCCCTCAAGAGAGGTGACCGACAGCAAGACAAACACATACATTAACAAAGAAAATGTTAAAGAAAAGGGAAAAAAATAGCAAAAAAACGCACAAACATTTTTGGACCATGGCCAACCCAAATGCCCAAACACCCAAACAAGTTAGGCACCTAAGTTGGTCATGCATTCGTCCTTCCAGATGAAACGGGACACAAGAGAGCGGCCATGTCACTCGGGTCAGGGTGACACAACACACTCATTTGTTCAACAGCAGGGCCAACACATTTCACTGGTTTACCCCTGCCGCATCATACAGGTGCCCTGCCCATCCATTATAACGCGTCCAAACATCCCACTATCCTTTTACAACACCTCTCCGATCATTCCTATCACCAACAAGAGCTCTAGCTTCCATTATATTTAGACCTCTTTCCTGCAATGCACTCATAACACCATCCATCTACGTCAATCGTGGCCTTCCTCTGGGTCTCCTTCCATTTACTTCTGCTCTGTAGATCCTCTTCAATATTCGCTTCTCGTCCATCCTCTCCATGTGTCCAAACCAACCGAGTACTCTCTTATCCACACGCTTGCTCAGTTCCACTACTACTCCAATTCTGTCTCTCACAATTTCATTTCTCAATCTATCCAATCTTGTCACTCCCACCATACTCCTCAAACACTTCATCTCAAAAACATTTAATTTAATTTAATTCTTGTCTCTTGCGCAAAATTTCGCTCGGTTCGGAGAGCTTGATAGAAGTCCCGGGTCACGGCACCAATGTAACTGCGGTGTACCTGTCCCACCAAAGATCCACATTCACGCTGGACTGGATGATGAAGTTTTTATTACAGGTTCTGCAGATGAAATAAGTCACAACATTAGCTTCTCTGCTGGCTTTGATCTCTTTGATCTCGTTGGCAGCTCGCTCTGTGGACAATAAATTAACAAATTGCCTTCTCAAATCTGCATTCAGGCTCCAAGTCTCTGCACCATACAACACAGTCGGCACAATCACACTCTCATAGTCCGCTCTTAACATCCATACTCATACTCTTATTGCTCATCACTCCCCTCAGAAAACCCAAAACCTTCCTTGATTCACTCAAAACAAAACAAACAGACTCAGAGACAGTTTCTTCCCCAGAGCCATTACCACCCTAAACAGACAACGCACAAAAAACTGAAAATTCCTTGCAAAAACACAACCTCATACGAACGTAAATGGTGCTCATGTCTATGTTTCTTGCACAATGTTGACTGCACTATGTTTACTGCTCACCTTGCTCAATGTTGACTATTTTTTTTGCACTATGATGACTATTTTTGCACCAAATGCATATGTTGACTATTTTTTGCACTATTATGACTATTTTTGCACCAAATGCATATTGCACAACCCATACGATACCAAACTGTATGTAACATCCTAGATGCCGACATTTCTTGTGTACATTTTTTGTAAATTATAACTATAACCGTATCCTCCTTGTTTTATAACCTTATCTTTTCTGTTCCTTTATCTTCTTGGGTTTTTTACCTCACTGTGAATGTGTGATACTGGAGTGTCATGCCCAATTTCGTTGTCACAATATGTTAACCCATTTTGTAACAATGACAATAAAGGTATATTCTATTCTATTCTTCTATTCAGTAGAAACCAAATTTTCATGTCTTCCTATTTCCAAATGTTTAGCTAAGAAACTGAAGCGTCTTAGGGGTGGGCTTTGGATCATTGGGACATACTGTCACAAAAGAATTATGATTATGAGTTGCAGTGGCGGGCTGTGGATTTTACACTTCTGCTCCAGTCTGAATTAGTGATGTGTGGTTCGCAAATAACCCAGCGCTCTTTGAAGTAAACCTTCCATATTATTTGTGAGGATTCAGGTGGGGGGGACATGATTTTGGCCGCGCAACCTGTTCCTGGGTCCGACATCGCCGGGCGCCACTGAAGGAGCCAGCAAAGAGGCAGGGGTTAGGTGACAAGGGGGACAAGAAGGTCCCTGCGCAAACGTAAAGCCTGTCTTTTATAACAATATCTGAGTTCATCAAGACTGTATAAACAGAGACAATGAACAATCACATTTGGATAATAAAAAAAGTCAGGAAGAGAAAATTTAGACCTGACCCTTACATACAAACCCAGCTAATAGTTCTGATCGGATCAGGTCGGGCTCAGGCTTAAGCTCTTACATCTCGGCTGAAATTGGTGGACAAAACCATAACCCGTTTGCGAAAGGCTTGCCTGCTTTGGAGTTGCAATTAATAATTGTTATTATTATTAAATGAGGTAACTAATAACTGTTACTATTTGTCTTGTTTTATGTAACGTGCTCAACACTGATCTACTTCTGACTCCAAGAGCCAGGAAGAAACCTGAAGACTCTACAGTTTTCCATTCAGGCCCCAGTGTAGTGGAATGCTCTGCTTCGGGAGATAAGATCTGCCACCTTAGTAGAAGTTTTTCAAGCTAGACTGAAGACACACTTCTATTCTATAGCTTATGATTGATACCCACCTCATACTTTTCTTTTCCTGTCTTTTTCCGACAGCCTGGCTGGTTGTGATACAAGTGACAAGGACGATTTGAGATGAGTCAGCGGACCAGCACCTGGACCTAAAGAATGTCATTATCTGCATCTACGAGCCGGCTGAGATGGGAAGCTGTGTTGTTGCTTTCATGGACTGTTTGAACAATTTTACATGTTACCAATGTTTTATTTATTGATGGTGAAGGATTTTATGCATTTGACTATAAGGGATTTCGTATGATCAAATACAAATTACATTTAATGCAAAAGATATTCACTGGCTGGGCTGTGGGGCAGGTCATTGCAACCCAGTGGAGGATGATGTTTACAGAAAACAGCAGGAACTGGGACGAAGGGCTGATATGATAATCAGCGCTTCCCAACGCAAGAAGGGCCTTTGTGACGCAGGAACGCTCGAGGTCCAGACATCGAGGGGATTCTCGTGGGGATTCTCGTGGGGATTCTCGTGGGGATTCTCTGGCCCGCCCATGGGAAGAGCCGGCACACCAGCTGGCGGAGAGGGTCGAGAGAAGAACGTAAGAAGATCGAGAGGAAGATTGAGAGAGGGCTTGACAGAGACTCGAGCAACACTAATTCGGCTAATTCAATGGAGTTCACTTAGTTAAATACTTTAAGAAATTAAATCTGCCCCCGTGTGGAAATGCCGGTCTCTTGTCCGTCTTTTCACATGAAGAAACGAGCGTGCATTGTTAGGTGGTGTTTGGGTAATGGAGTCAGATGACTAATTGAAACAATTTGGTAAACGGTACATATTTTAATATTTATTTCCTAACAATGGTGACCACGTGTTGTGTATTGTTATCAATTGGAACATCTAATGCAGCATGGTAATCCTGGAAAGGAGATTACCACTTGCTTTTCCCTGGCTGCAGGTCAGTTTCAGATCAGGGGATAGTGTGATATCACCCTTTGCAGTATTTGGAGAGATTGTGTGATTAAGGGCTATACTATTAAATGTGACTTGCAAATAAATAAATGAAAAATTACAAAACTAGAGAAACACATGCCATCGGTACATAGTAGTCATTAGCCTCCAACGAATAAATATGTCTTTTTTCTCTAACTGTAACCTTTGAAAGTCATGGTCCGGTTCGTATTTCTGTTTGTTCACCAGACAAACTTCCATTTGTGAAAAATGAGAAGGGGCTTTTTGCGAAATTGCGATGTTGGGGTCTCCATTGGGGTCTTCCGCCACCTGATTCTGTCGGCTGGTGGCGAGGAATTGATTGGTCTGTTCACACCAATTTCAAAGCAGGTTGCCGTGTCAGGTGACACCTTTCCTGCTCACATTCAGCCCCTCTTTTTTCTCCACACTTGAGGTGACCGTGTGGCCCTCCACTCCCCTTTTGTATACTATTCATACACAGAATTTCATGAAATAAGGCAAACCCAGAAGCATTGCCATCGTAACAGAGTCTGATGGTATTCCTGGGAATATAATGGCAATGCTGCAGAGATTTGCATTCAAATTACCCACATTATAGCTTGTTGTTGTGACAACAGTGGGACACACCTGCTTGGGTTCATTTTGGCAGTGAAAGAATATAAAATAAAATAAACTACAATGCCAGTGCGCTATTAGAGCATCACCTGCATTGAGACGCAAAATTTGTTCTCTACTGAGGGACTAGAATGTCTTTCTGGCAAAGCTGCTTTTTCACATATGGGTCAACACCTCGAACTGCCTCCAAGACATTGCGAAATTGAAAGTTGTTCTGGCCTGGAAGAGGGGAATGTCTTTCTGGAATCACTTTCAAGTCTGTAAAACCAAAAATGCCAAGTCAGGTTTTTTGTTGTTGTTGCAGTTTTAACGTCCGGGATAACGTACTTGACTGCGTGTAATAGATAGTGTTAATAATTAAAGTCTAAACCAAAAGCAAAATTATTAGTCGATTTTTTCAACAAATTCCACCTTATTGACTTTTTTGAAAATGTCTCTTTCTGTCACGGTTGCCATGGCGCCCAATTGGTCCCGCCCGTGTAGCGCCAGCTGCGGCTCATTAACAGATGGGTTTTCTGTCTACTTTAAGCTCAGCGCTGTCATGCTTCCCTCGTCAGCCCGTCAACGAACCTCTGCTCCGCAAGACGTGGGTTTTGACCCGGTCCTGTTTTCCTGTTGGTATTCTCTGTCTGGTATTGTGCCCGTTTATTTTTGTCGTGTTTAATATCGGTTTCCAGTTCATTCTCGTCTATTTTGGTCCTGTTTATTACTCTCTCCAATCCTGTCTGTCCCGTCCAGTCCGGTATCGACCCCATCCATCCGATATCAACTCGGGCTATTGGAATCGATCTCGTCTGTCTCTGGCTTCCTGTCCTTCCACGCCAGACCGCTGCCCAACGTGCATGACTTCCCATTTCCCATAGATAAAAGGCTTGTGTGAGATACGTCACGTGTTTGGGTACTGATCCTGTTCTGGTTCATGACACTTTCTTTTATTTCATAAAAAAAACTTTGGTAGATAGGTAATCACTTTTGTAAAGTGTCACAAAATAAATTAAAAACATAAATACCATATTTAAATGAATTAATAAATATTCATATAAGACTTTTAGGGCAGCACGGCGGCGCAGTGGTTAGCGCGTGTGCGGCACAGTTCTGAGGTCGTGGAAACCTCCTGCGTGGGTTCAAATCCAGCTCCCGGCCTAACTGTGCGGAGTTTGTATGTTCTCCCCGTGCTTGCGTGGGTTTCCTCCGGGCACTCAGGTTTCCTCCCACATTCCAAAGACATGCATTTCAGGTGAATTGGCCGGTCCAAATTGTCCCTAGGTGTGAATGAGCGAGTGAGTTGTCTGTCCCTGTGTGCCCTGCGATTGGCTAGCAACCAGTTCAGGGTGTCCCCTGCCCACTGCCCGATGATTGCCGGGATGGGCTCCAGCACCCCCGCGACCCTACTGAGGATAAGCGGTGCAGCTAATGAGATGAGATGAGATGAGATAAGACTTATAATACAAATATATGATAAAATACATAGACTATTAGCAGACTCATCACCGTTTCAAAAACCTATAGATAAGCCTAACATTATTTTTTTCTTAGATCAACCACCCTTTCAAAACTTCAAAATACAGGTATTTAAATTATCTTTCACTTATTTTGTATGCCTATGGAGCAGAAAATGGCGGTTTTTTTTACATTTGAAATGGAAGAAACAATAACTATAATGTCTTGTTTACGGCCATACCACCCTGAAAACACCCGATCTGGGAAGCTAAGCACGGTTGGGCCTGGTTCGTAATTACAACTGTTAATCTGTCATTTGGTGCACGCTATGCTGCGACAGCAAATCAACATTAGGACCGCAAAATGAAGTGTTCTAATGAATACATCAAACAAAACATACTTACTAACTAACTAACCAAAGAATAGGTCCATTAGTCCATTATCTGCACCGCTCATCCTCACTAGGACCACTCGGTGCTGGAACCCATCCCAGGCATCATCAGACAGTGGGCAGGGGACACTCTGAACTGGTTGCCAGCCAGTTGCAGGGCATAAAATATAAATAAATGATGCTAAAAAAAATAATGCAATACTCGGGGAAAAAGTCTGAACACTTGATCTGGAAGAAACAACAACAATCAATAATAAAGAATTTAAATATTTCTAAAAGCTATGACCTTTTATACCAGGGGTCAGGAACCTATGGCTCGCGAGCCATATATGGCTCTTTCTATGAGTACCTGTGGCTCAGAGACATATCAGAATGGATGCAAATTTTCTCCATCTCGTTCTAAGCTTGAGCCATTATTCCTGTTCAGATACACGCAAAGCCAAACCAAAGCAGTATTGCTATGCAGTACTTCGCAGAATATATAGGGCACGTTTTTCACTACAATTTACAGTCAAGGTGTCACACCAAAAAAAAAAAAAAAAAAGTTTTGGCTGTACAACGCTAAAGAATCCTTTATATAAGAGCTACCTATCTAATATGTGTTCATTGTTCAGATACCTTATGATGAATCCACAGAACAAACTGTAACTACGCCAAAACACCGGAAGATAATTTAAAGTTATTTGATTGGGTGAGTGGGAGGGATGGGTGGAGCCATGCAAAAAGTGGAAGCACTCTCCCCCCCCATCTCTCGCCCTCCGCCGTCTGCGCCAAAGGTAAGCACATCAGGCTCCCTGTTTACAGAATGTTGTGACGTTTTTACAAAATAACTGTTTGCATCTGGTTTTGAAACCAATATGTATGAAAAAAAGGGTCAAAATGAGTTTAACCGATCTTGAGTAATTGCAAGGAAGTTTAAAGTGGTATGTTTGTTGATTTTTGGGACACGGGCTCTGGCATTATTCTCTTTTCATAATTTTTATCAAATCATCAAAAATAAATGTGCTGAAGACTAATATTTTGTCTGGGGTGCGGGTTTAGCAATTTAGAAAATTTGTCTCATATTATATGGTGTGGCTCTTTCCCAAAATAAAATTAACATATTTTGCTTTTATGGCTCTTTGAGTCAAAAAGGTTCCCGACCCCTGTTTTATACTTTTAACCGCTGGAAACACACTGCCCCCTTCTGGCGTTCTGTGGTAATATGTTAAGCACAAATAGAGGTAATATTGAGCTCAAGGGCAACTGAGCTCAGCTAATTCTTTGCGTATTATTTCTTTCTGTCTTTTATTTATTTTAATCTATTTACTATGATGTTGCCTCAGCTTCACCAGTCTTGATACAAGGATATAATTATTTGTTTTTTTTTCAATCAAACAGAACCTTGAATTGACCTATGTTTGGGACATTAACCTGAATCACACCATCACCTGATTACCAGTTTTTACAGATTGTTAAATACGAAACTATTCCATGAAGAAAAAAAGTGTGGTGGCGGTAAAAGTACAACTCTTAAGCGTAAAGAGGGTGACACAAGAACAAAGTGTACGCTTCCCTAGAAAAAAGATCTTAAACTTGAGTCCAAGCCCGACCCAAATTTCGGGCTTAAAATGTCAATCATTACGTTCGGGTCCCTCTCATTAACTTTTCTACCCCCAAATGTATGAAAAAAAAGGACGCTAAAGCGATGTGTAGATACTAAAAAAAAATTATTTTGACAAGCCGCCGTTCTTCATTGTCTCTCTGCTTTGCTCTTTCTTATCTAAAAGCATTTCAATAATTAATAAAGCCAAATTCCTTTTAAATTATAATGCATTGTATGTATTATATTGTTCTCTAGTTCTGCCATACTTAAGATATTGTGCAGAAGTCTGGGGCAATAATTACAAAAGTTCACTACAGCCCCTTTTTATCCTCCAAGAACGTGCAATTAGAACCATACACAGGGTAGGATATCGGGATCATACTAATATTTTATTCCTGCAGTCCAAATGATTAAAACTAGATGATTTAGTAAAAAAATTCATAGCACAACTGCTATTTAAGGTCAACAAAAACATAGTGCCAGAAAACATCAAAAAATGATTTACTCAGAAAGAGGGAAACTATAACTTAAGGGGCTGTAGTAAATTCATAATCCCAAAGGTGAGAACAACCAGGAAAAGTATGTGTGTGTCTGTGTGTGGAGTCAAACTTTGGAACACATTACAAAACGAGATCAAACAATGCCCAACTATTCACGTGTTCAAATTTAAAAACAAAAAATATTACTGACAGAATACAGAGATGAAGAAAATGGGGTATGAGTGATACTAGAGATTGGAGACACTGCGTTTACAACTATAGTTAACCTTGTTGTTATTGTTACTATTAGTATATCATAACTGTTATTATTGCTATTGTTGTTATTATCATTGGTGTCACAATGATATTCAATGACTAGTAGCATTATAATTTTAATAGATGGGTACTACAATGATTAGTGTATAAAATATGTGACTATTGTTATTATTAGAATTATTGATATCTGACCTATGTAATATGTATATCCGTGAGATTGTGTTATATTTAGACACAAAAGAGGATCTAGCTGTAAAATTTAATTAATAAGGAAGATGAAGGGGTAGGGAAAATAAGCGTCTGCTTCTTACTACCCCTTTTATTTTTGTTTTTTAATCATTGTTTTTGTCCTGTTTTTTAATTTATGATGTTCGAAATAAAGTTTTCATTCATTCATAGTGTGCAGCACTACATTCTTAAGGATGTACTGCTGCTGTGGTTTTTGGCCCTATTTTCAACCCGTCAAAATGACTAACGGCCTTAAAATGTTCCTGTCAACTCTTAAAAAAATAATCTGTCAATGATGGAACATTGTCAGTTAACATGACCTCTCCAGACACATACATACAAAATATGTACAGTAAATGTGTATCCATGCAGCTTTGTCCAACTTGGATTTTATTACAAAAGACAGGCTTTACTTTCTCATCATCAGTCCCTATCTTCATCTCGGAGTCCTCACAACTAAATAAGAAAATTTTGGGTTTGCTTCGGGCTCCGCCCTGCAAATTGAGTTAATTGGTCGGGCTTTAGTACCCACGGGCTGGATGTTTTAGGTCTGATCTTACCTCTTAGCTTCACCACTAGCAAGAAGCCCTCAGGAAAGGCATGCTTGGTTGACAATGCAAGGGTGTTCTGTTCATGGGGCGATGAAGACTTTTGGTTGGGAGGCCAGATGGTTGTATGTACTTCCCAACTCCTGGAGCCAACTGTTAGTTTGCTCTTAGTATGCTCCCAAGGGTAGACCGTGTGGCTAAGTCCATTCAGTCTACAAAGCAGAGATACCATGGTCTTGGCTGACTGTGGAGCTCTAAGCTTTCAGACCTATGGGTCTGTAGGGAAAATCCTCTGCACCCCAGGCTGGTTTTGGGCCCATTCTTTAAGCTATCCTTGACAGAAGGGGGATATGTTAGTACCTTTTTACCGGTGTGTCCTCCATTCTGTCGTCCGATTCCTGGTGGGGTCTGACACCACACGCAACCTTTGAACTGGGGGTAAGGCTCGGGTAGAGCTTGCCCTTAAGACACTGGCGTGAGTCCTGATAGAAAACAACAACCACCAGCAAGACAAACGTGGCCTGCAACATGGCGACCCGACGGGCACTGTGCGGCATCGGGAGGATCTGTCATGACTTCAGCATGTCTCTGAGGACTCCTCAGGATCTCCAGGTTTGCTAAATGATGCGTCCCAACTTCTCTCACATGGCCGATCCCTTTTCTAGACAGTAGCTGTGGCTGCCAGGAGCTTGGGCCAGCTTCAAGACTTCGTCAAGAGACACGGTGTCACTAAGGCCTACAGAAGCTACCAAGAATTGGCACACGACCCTGATGTTGTTGAGGAGCAGACTTTTTCGGAATCAGGATTTGACTTCACTAGACTGTCTTTCTTTTAAAACCCTAACTAGAATCAAAACCCAAACCCAGGCTCCAACCAAAACTCCTACGCTTGCTTAGACGAAAACCCCAACCCTAAATCCATTCAAAACCACAACCCTTGCTCCAACCAAAACCCTAGCTCAGACAAAAACCCTAACCCAGAGGTTGGGAACCTTTTTGACCCAAAGGGTCGTAAAAGCCAAAATATTTTGATATTCTTTTTTAGAGAGTCAAATTTAAACTTTGAAATATTCAACCAATTTAAAGTGAACATTACATAATATATGAAAATGTGCATATTGACCAATCACAAGAGAAACCGGCTGTCTATTGTTTTAAATAACAAAGCCTGTGGTAAGCTCTTGCTGGAAGTGCTATTGGCTATGGCTAACGTGCATCATTGCTGAGCAAACAATTTGCCCGAAGATAGCTGGGATGGGCTCCAGCACCCCCCGCGACCCTACAGAAGATAAGCGGTGCAGATCCCTGCTTTACAGTTTACACCAATAATAGTTGGCTGTAGTTTGTCTTTGCTCAGCAGAAGGAAGGAACAATGTAACAGTATTTCCAACTCTGAATCCATTGCAAGAGAAACGATGACTACACACGTAAAATTAAGTTTTCATAAAGTAAGAGAATTAAAACGTTTTTCCCGAATTTAGACATCTTTAGTTGGTTAAAACCGAGATCACCGCCTGCAACTTAAGCCAAGGAGCTGCTAGGGAACCGACGCCATTTGCGTAGCTTAGGAGCCATCTAGTGGATCACTAGAGTATTAATGTGATCTTGTTTTGGAAGTGCATTTCTTTTGGATGAGTCCAGTTTGTAAATGGGTATTTTCCACTCATGGCCTAAAACAAGTAATCTAGTAGTATTTTAAATAGCAATGTGGAGAATATTTGGAGTTTGCAAGCAGGTGAGGGAATCACAACCCCATTTTATTTTATGTTAAAGAAACATTTTGGAGAATTGCAAATTATTTATTTTTTGTTAACGTTTGAAAAATTGTAACCCAAACTGTCAACTTTGCTGATTGTGTAACAGGACCAAGGTGGATGGTCTAGCTCCAGCTGGTGTTACACATTTGTTTAATACACATATATACACATGTACATATATATATATATATATATTATAGATGATGAATGTCAGTCTCACACGACACCATTTAATTGTTGACATTAAGGATCATTTATTGAGCAAGTCTCACTACCTGTATATCGTGACGTCCCGTGAGACTTGGCCCATGCACCCTTCTCTGACCTGTGAGACTTTGCCGTCTAGCAGTGATATACTGATACTTCTCTAACCCTTTCTGCTATACAAAACTCAATACCCTGAAAAATAATAATACACTTCCCCTAACAGTCAAATACGGAATACACAACATAAAAATCCCAAAATATAACATTTTAACTAGTCAGCAACTCTTGTTGCACCACAATTCCAAGAAGACATTTATTTCACTTATCCTGGTTGGTGGGATTTTAAGGTTGTTTCATTTCGTCTTTGGTGATGTTTGGACATGGTTAGATGTTGCAGACTATGTGTTTCTGAATTACTGACTTTCTGTCCGTCTATCTATACGGAAAAAATGTCCATGCAAACTCCAACAAACTTGCTAAAGAAGCCTCAGGTGTACTGCTTAATTTCATTTATATTTGATTTAATGCAACTACTGTGAAAATGACATGCTTATATAGTGGATATAACAGTTATTTCCATCCATATGTAGTGTAAGTCTATGCTTTTGGCAGCCACACTACTTTTTTAATTTTGGTGAGTTTAATTCTTTATTGTAAAGAGCCATATCAAGGAGAGGATTTATAGATTTGAATTGAAGTACAGTATATTGGTATTTCAAAGAGAATAAAGGAACATTTTTCACGAGAAAAACAATTCAATTTAGTGAATCAAAATATTAAACTCTCTCAAGTTTGTGTTAATATGTCCCTTGGTAAATCTTTCTACTGGGAATCTTCCGCACACGGACCAGGGAAATGTTTCTCTTCTATGTGTGTTTTTGTATGTTTCAATAAATATCGCTCTACAGAAAATCTTTTACCGCATACTGAACAAGGAAAACGTTTCTCGTCCGTATGCGTAACAATGTGTCTGTTCAAGCATCCTTTTGTCGATAGTCTTTTGCCACAAACGGAGCAGGAAAATTGTTTCTCGCCAGTGTGAGTTAGGGTGTGGGTTTTCAAGTTTCCGATTCTGGAGAATCTTTTACCACAAACTGAGCAAGTGAATGGCTTCTCTTTTGTATGAGTAATGGTGTGTGTCTTGAGTTGCCCCTTCACTTGAAATCTTTTATCACAAATTGAACATGAAAAAGGTTTCTCCCCGGAGTGTGTTCTGTTGTGCGTGATTAGGTTTCCCTTCTCTGAGAAGCTTTTGCCACAAGTCAAACAGGGGAACGGTTTCTCCCCAGTGTGCGTTCTAGTGTGCGATATGAGACGTTCCTTAAGATAGAAGCTTTTTCCGCAATCCGAGCAGACGAAGGGTTTCTCCCCGGTGTGGGTCCGCTCGTGTCTTTTCATTGTTTCCAGTATGGGGAAACGTTTGTCACAAACTGAGCAGGCATAAGGTTTTTCCCCAGTATGACCTCGAGTATGAATGTCTAAGCTCGTCTTAACGGTAAATCCTTTACCACAAATTAAGCAGGCGAATGGTTTCTGCTCGGCGTGCGTACTTTTGTGTCTTTTCAAATTACCGCGCGTGGATAAAACTTTGCCGCAATCTGAACAGGAAAAAGACGTTTCTTCCTCGTGCGACCTTCTGTGGATTCTAAAGTCGTATTTTGATGCGAAGGTTTCTCCACACTTGGAACATTCCCTCTGTCTTTGCTCTGTGGGATTTTCCATTTCAAAGTCGGAGTAAGAAGAGCGAGACATGTTGTCGTCATTGTCGGAAAATGAAGTAAAATGGCCGCTTGAGTGAGATCCCACTTTTCCTCCCTTTTTCTTTTCTCGATTTTGTTTCAGATGATCTTGGTGAGTCAAAGGAAAACCAGTCGATTGAAATTTGGTCGACCCCCCTTCTGTTTCAATATTTCCGGTCTGGTGGACGTCATCTTGATTGTGGGCGGCTTCAAGCTCCTCTTCTTCTTTAATGTCAGATGACTCTTGCTCCCCAGGAGTAGAATTGTCATCACTGCCCTCTGCTGGACACAAAAAGACATGCATCACTCTGGTGTTTTTACTTACACATTTACAGTTTAGGTCGTTATGGGGAAAGTGAAGCCTCATGAAGCAATGAGACTTTGGGTGACATGTGTCACTACTCTGTGTTTCATTCATTTCTTCCTGACCTCTGATGCAATATTGCAACTATATTATTATGAATGACTGACAAACTAAATTAAGTACAGCATATTAAAAAAGAATACTCTTCACAATGAGAAAGTAAATGGCAGGAAGTTTTATGATCTCAAGAGCACAGTGGGATTAGGGCCCACTTAAAATGACTGTACAAATTGAGCAACGATGGTCAAAACCCGAAATTGTAGTTTTAATACTTCCCTAAGCGACTTGGGCCACACTTTAGAACAGAAACAGGCAACCCGGTACTTAAAGGCAACATGCCCTGCATGTTTTTGGTGTTATTTTCTTCTCCAACTCGGTTGATTCAAATTATTAGCTCGCTAGTGAGCTGGATAACACTCCAACTCCTCTTTCCACGATGCTTTTAATGTACGTTTACGTTTTGTAGCGTCATCAATTTTGTCAGCTTCTTTTGAATCTTTCTTCTGGGGCTGAGGTTTTGGATTGATTCCTAACCACTTATGCATTTTTCTTGTGTTCTCTGTGCGGCTACTTTGGAAAATGATATGCAAATGCACGACCTTATAACGCTCGGGAAAGTCCGGAAGCACGAAGTTATTTGATGTAGGCTTCTGGTTGGCTGCCGAGTATGCAAATTGCCAAACGAACCGAAATTCCGAAATTTCCAAATTGAATGAAGATTTCTAAATCGGAAAAAAACATTTTTTTCAAAACGTTTGATTGGAAAGAAATCTTGAGGTTTTTATGTTTTGTTTTGTTTTGTTTTTCTTGAAAATGTTGTCGGCCACCCGGGCGAAGACGTTTTCTAAGTTGTACGCCCGACGTAAAAGATCCGGGCAGACGTTATTTCAGACACTGATATCACTTATGATATCAAAATATGGGAATTAATAGAATCCCTTAATCATAAAACTGAAATCAAAAAAGGTTGATGCTGTAACCACTAACCTTGCTCTTCATCGTCTTCGCTTTTCACGACCACGTTAATGATTGGAAAATACGTGACGTCCGCCTCTTCCTCCTCTTCCTTAATGCGAGCCTGCTTTGGTTCCTCTTGCTCACCATCCACATCTTCTCCATAAGCACCTGCAAGAAGGCAAACACATTTTCCGCAACTTCCTTTTGTATAATCGAGTTCAAACACTCAAGCTTATAAGATGGACAAATAGAGCCTTTCATTTGTTTATAAACATTGCGACATATCCAGTGGACATGGCTTAGCCCGATGGCAAAGAGTACTCGCGCTGGTTAGAAGACAGAGGAAAAGAACGCTGTTGTAGCTGTGAGTTGTCGTCATGTTGTGTGTCAGAATCAAAGAAAAAATGTTAGTGATCTTAAATTAAAGTTTTACAGGATCCGAGCAGACAACTGATCAAAGAAAAAGAAGAGAGTCTTGCATTAAAGCGAAAACAATAGACGGAGGCACTCATCAAAAATGCTCTGGTTTGCAGTGCACCCTTCAGATCAAGTCCATATTACTTATTATATAGGCAAATTTTTTTTTTTCTTAAGACCAGCTAACTGTTAGCGTGTAGCCTAAACAGTTACCTTGCAAACGCTGCATGGGTCAAAAATAAACACAGGAACACATAACAAACAATCCTTAGGGAAACAATCCAAGTCATTTATTAGATACAATGCCCCCGATAGCAGGTTAGTTAGTATGTAAAAGGGAAAAGTGTGAAGCACATTGTAAAGCGCTTTGAGAGGTCTTCATTGACTTGAAAAGCGCTATATAAATGCAGACCATTCATTCATCCCATTCATTAAATTCATATATTATTTTTTTCAATTAATTTTCTATGCCCAATGATTATTTGCAATGCGTGCCCGTTTTATTTTAGACCCACGCAGTATTAACAAGGATAAACGGTGCAGATAATGGATGGATGGACAGGGTTGGGTAGGGTTACTTTAACTTGATTACTTTCAATTACTTTTGGATTACTCCAATAGAAATTATGCTAATACAGTGGAACCTCGGTTTTCGAACGCCCCTCAGTTCGGACAAATCGGTGTTCGACCAAAAATGTTGAGAAATTTTTGCTTCGCTGTTCGGTCAAAAAATCGGGAGTTCGAACGCCAGTACGCTAGGGTGCGATGCTGAGCGGCGTACGGGTGTTTTAACCCCTAATTATGCCTCCGAAGAAGGTCGGTGCAAGCAGGACCGGTGAAAAAAGACAAGTTGTTCGTCCAACTATTGCCTTTAAGAAAGACATAATAGCTAAATATGAAAGAGGTGTACGAATTTCCGATCTTGCTAGTGAATACAGCATGGCTAAATCTACTATCAGTACGATAGTAAAGAATAAAGAGGCTGTGCAATCGAGTGATGCGGCTAAGGAAGTTAGCGCTATAAGCAAGCAACTGCCGCAAGTTTTGGAAGAGGTTGAAAAACTTTTGAGGATTTTTCTCTCCCCACCGTCCACCACAAAGGTAAGAAATCCTATTCATAATCCTTTTTTTATTTTTACACGTTCGTGTTAGCGTAATCTTTCGTACGGAAGATTACGCTAACGCGAACGTACGATTAGCCTGGGTTAGCTTCATGTTTACGTTCATGTTAAACATTCAGGGTGTTGGAACGGATTAAAACAATTTTACATTACTTTTAATGGGAAAAACGATTTTCGGTGATCGACCAAATCGGTTTTCGAACAGGGTTCTGGAACGGATTATGGTCAAGAACCGAGGTTCCACTGTAAAAGACAAAAGAAACTAAATATGGATAAAATCACTAAATTTTGTGCAGGCTTGGGGAATAACAGAATATATGTAACGGCAAAAATGATGTTGGCAAGCTGTTTGGATTTATTTTCATTTTGTTACTGTCGCACTTTATGTTAGTTTTGCCGGAATCAAAGCCAGGAGAGAAAGCTTCCCACGTGTTCTGAGTCATCATTTTATTCATATTTAGTTTATTCTGTCTTTTATTAGCATATTTGGTATTGGAATAATCCAAAAGTAATTGAAAGTAATCAAGTAATCAAGTTAAAGTAACCCTACCCAACCCTGTGGATACGATTAAAAGGCAGGTTCCCGATTATTTCCCTTACTTTGTTCCCTATGTTTAATTAAGAAAAGTAGCTTTCCATTCAAATTAACACCGCAAATATAAGAAGGGGTCGCATAATAAATTAAATATAAATTCATGCGTTGCTATTTAAAAAATGTAAACAAACCAGCTTTCGTGTTTTTACGATGCTGCTCCAAGTAGGTGATCGGTTGTTGAACACGTCGCTCCTTCTTCCCTTTATTTCTAGAAAGTTCTGAAACGTCTTTAGTATTCAAATTGTTTTTAAACATAGTCACGAAATAATCAAACCCTCTGAAGTCGTATAACGAAATAAAAATCGAACTCTTTGTTAGCAGATAGCAAGCTAACATTAGCTAAACTATGCTAACTCGAAACGTTCCTAGCAACGTTCCGTGCATCGAGACAAATTTGGAAAGACACAAAAATATAACGATTTGCGTTCCCGTGTCACCAATTAAGGAATGATATGACTAATATTCAGGAAAAGGAATAAATGAAGTCCGTTTTGTTTAGTTTTGGGATTCATTCATATAGAAAGACAACCCTTAGCAGGTAACGGACTACGGCATCTCGACATGGACTAAATTATCTACCATTACTCGTACGTGACAGGGAATGAAAATACAATCATTTATTTATTAATTATTTCAAACGTTCATGCATTAATTACTTGATTCATTCGTTCGTTAGATAAGTGTGGGCGAGATGCCATTATCTATATTGAGGTGCACACCACACATTAAAGACTGGGTTTCTGTGCTCTGAAATGAACTTAAGGGTTGAAATGAAGTAGGCCTAATTAAAACGTAAAATTGCTACGGTGATCCTGAGCTTTATTTGGTTTTGAATTACCAGTCGGAGCTGCAAAAATATTTCCGAAAGTGACGGCTGATTTTTTTTTGCGTTTCCGCAATGACGTCTATTTGGAATATTAAATTTGCCTAATGGGGCTTTCCGTAGAATTTGCATGACGGTTCTCAATTCTATTCAACGAGGAAGACTTATTTAATGGGCACTGTTGTATTTATTTTTATTATAAACAACGACAAATAATTTAATAAAAATATCTGTTAGAACTTACAAAACAGAGGAACTTTTACTGAGGAAGTAGCACAATTTTATTGCAGCACCTGAAAGCTAATTCGAAGTCCAATACACACGACATTTGTAATATCCATCCATTATCTGCACCGCTTATCCTCAGTAGGGTCGCAGGGGTGCTGGAGCCCATCCAAGCTATCTTCGGGCAGTGGACACCCTGAACTGGTTGCCAGTCAGTCGCGGGGCACACAGGGACAGACAATTCGCTCGCTCATTCACACCTAGGGACAATTTGGAGCGGCCAATTAACCTGAAATGCATGTTTTTGGAATGTGGGAGGAAACCGGAGTGCCCGGAGGGAACCCACGCATGCACCGGTAGAACATGCAAACTCCACACAGGAGGATCGATCTCATGACCTCAGAACTGTGCCGCGCACGCGCTAACCACTGCGCCGCCGTGCTGCCCCAATTGTATTCAATGAGGACGAGTACTTATTTCTCTTAAAAAAAATGACAAATTAGTTTATAAATGTATGTGTTAGAACTTACAAAACAGATGAACCTTTACTGAGGAAGTAGCACAATTTTATTGCAGCACCTGAAAGCTAATTTGAAGTCTAATACACACGACATTTGTAATAATTTAAATAAAAAACAAAAAATGTTGGACGTCTGAAGTGGATTGAAAAGCATTATAATTGGGACAGTAGATCACATTCATAAAAATGGAACACAAACGAACATGATCAGAGTAGCAGTTTAAAGTGGCAGTGTGTAATATTTTTTCTACCTAGAGGTACAAAAAACCTTTCATCCAATAAAGCAACATTGATACTAGTCAAAAATACATGAACTAGCATACCAATGTTAATATTTCATCTCATCTCATTAGCTGCACCGCTTATCCTCAGTAGGGTCGCGGGGGTGCTGGAGCTCATCTCAGCAATCATCGGGTAGTGGGCAGGGGACACCCTCAACTGGTTGCCAGCCAATCGCAGGGCACACAGGGACAGACAACTCGCTCGCTCATTCACACCTAGGGACAATTTGGACCGGCCAATCCACCTGAAATGCATTTCTTTGGAATGTGGGAGGAAAACCGGAGTGCCCGGAGGAAACCCACGCAAGCACGGGGAGAACATACAAACTCCGCACAGTAAGACGTCCGTTAGAGGGACATACTGTGGGCTCAAAGTCTGAGGTGGCTCGTGCATGAGGGTTGGACTATGGATCACCTCAGCTTTGTGTACGGCCATTTCTGCCCTATTCGCAGGTTGTTGTAGGGAAGCTGCTTTAAAAAATGTAAATAAGTCAAAATCACAAAATAAATCAGCAGCCTGCGTAACACGTCACTGTATAGCACACTTAGTCATCTGCATCACTGTGACACTGCACGGTAGTGAGCTTAACGATAACGCTCATGTAACTAAAATTTCAAATACTGTGAGCTGATGTGGCAGGTAGGACAGTCCTCGGTTCGGAGAGTTTGATAGAAGTCACGGGTCACGGCACCAATGTAACCACGGTGTACTTGTCCCACCAAAGATCCACATTCACGCTGGACTGGATGATGATATTTATAAACAAAAATAATAAAAACAAAAACGTAGGTCCCACATTCTAAAAAAGATTCTTTTACCGTGGAATCTCTTCTTAGATCGGCTCCAGGTTCTCTCGGCATCCTGCTACCACGCTCTGCCATGTATCACTGGCCCTTCCTCGTATTGGACAACAAATTGCCATCTAATGGTCAAATATTACAATTGGGGCTTTTAAATCATTTTATATTGTGGATCTTTACGAAAAAACAATCAACTGTAAAAATAATATTGCAAGAATATGTGCTGAAACCCCTCCGCAGTTTGTCACCATCGCTTGTGATAAATATTAAGGATGTAAAAATTCCCCCCACAAAGCAACATCATAAACCACAATTGAATTAACATACAATTAATACAGTGGTCCTCTGGGATCGAGTCCCTGCCTTAAGATGTTTTCACTCTACAATTCCAAATAAGATGTTTTTGCGCCCTCTTTACGGCGTTTTCCCCGCTATACCACATCGAGAACAAATGATTTTGCTTTTCCAAAAATGCTATCAAATTCAAACGCCGAGTGCGCGAATGATAAATTACTCCTCTAAGATACCAGTCTGCTATTGGTCCATGTCATATAAGATGATGGTCTGCTATTGGTTTGTGTCATAGCATCATGAATATGCTGATACGCTATTGGCTGAACTCCCCCCTAAAATGCCTCTCTCTTTATCCAGAATACTCTGTGATTTCAAAAGACTTTGTGAGTTAAGGATACGCTACTGTATTTTTGTACTGTATTTGCTATGGGTCCAAAGAAACATGCCGAATACAAAAAGCTACCTGGACATAAACGCTGTGAAAAGGTGAAGAAACTTGAAGCTGTTTTAACAGCACAGCAGCGCTTTTTACCGCGACGCTGCAAGTCAAACGAAAATGCTACAAGCGCTGCAAACCTTTCACGGAGGGTAAATTTTTTAAAGACTGTTGAAAAATGCCAAGCTGAATAGTCGGCCTTTACACATTTTCAGCTAACCGAATCTGACCTGCTGTTTGAATATTTTGGAAACCTCTGCATTAGTTAATTAGCATAGGTTTCTATCCCTAGCAAGCAGAAATTTTACTTTGGGATCCCCATCTCAGAAATGACTTATGTTGTATCCCGAGGCTCTGCTGTGTTTAGGTTACACAATTTGTCAGTTTGCTCCATCTTATTTTCTCAAAGCTTTATCTACAGTCGTTTTTCTCTACAATGCACTTGTGTCTCTTGACCTGATCCTTCCGAGAAAATCTTTTCTCGCACACACCACAATCGAACGGCTTCTCCCCAGAGTGTATCCTTGTATGTGATGTCAAATGTACTCTCTGAGTGAATTTTTTTCCGCATACTAAGCAGACAAAGTGTTTCTCCCCAGTGTGCGTCCTCTTGTGTTCCAGCAAAACCAAACGATCTGCGAAAGTTAAATTGCAGACCGAGCAGGCGACGAGGTTCTCTCTGCTGTGCGTTCTGCTATGTCGTACTAAACTCGTCTTGGCGGAGAACCTCCTCCCGCAAATGGCGCAAGGAAAAGGCTTTTCTCCCGAGTGCGTTCTCATGTGTTTGACCAACTTTGAGCGTTCGCTGAAACTGAATGTGCAGATTGAGCAGGCAAAAGGTTTATCCCCTGTGTGTATACTTGTGTGTGTTCTCAAATGTCCCTTGATAGAGAATCTTTTGCCACAAACTAAACAGGCAAAAGGTCTCTCTCCTGTGTGTATCCTGCCGTGTCTTCTCAAATGACCCTTGATGGAGAAGCTTTTCCCACATAACGAGCAGATAAAAGGTTTCTCCCCGGTGTGTATTCTCATGTGAGTTGTCAAACCGCTCTTTTGAGTTACTCTCAGTCCACAAATTGAGCAAGAAAAAGGTTTTTCCCCATTGTGTATTCTTGCATGCGCGTTCAAATTTCCTTTATTGGCAAACCTTTTCCCGCAATCTGAACAGGTGAACGTTTTTTCTCCCTTATGACTTCGGAGGTGGACCTTCAAGTTCCACTTTGAGCTGAATGTTTTCTCACACTGCGAGCATTTTTGGGGTTTCTTGTCTGTTGAGTACGTTCCGTCGTCGTCGCTTTCGAATAGCGGAGCGAGGCGGTGGTCTCCTCGGGGTTGTCCGTGGAGGTATCTATCACATCCTCGTTCTCCGTCATCATCTTCGCTCTTCACGATGACTGTCAATGGAAACTTGGTGATGTCGTCCTCCTCCTCTTCCTCTTTGACATCTTCAAAGTGAAGATATTCTTGATTAGTGTCTAGAACAGAAAGAAAACAAACTCAAAATTTGGTCAAGTCAATCATTTTTTTAAAATATTTTTTCTTATTGTTAATAACAATATTATTTTTTTTCCAAATGAATGAAGTTTTTATTAAGCATTAGGAAGTGCTAAATAATAGAAAATGTCCTCTTAGTAAGACAACTGTGGCATTTTGTGGTCCTGTTTATGTTTTTTCTTCTTCTACTTTTAAAATTAGAGTAGAATGATCTTTTTTGTGAACATTGTTTGCAATGAGATTAGACATAGGACTCCAGGATAAACACGTAGTAAGGACTCACAAGAGAGAATTAGGATAAAAGAATGTGAGGATGAATAGGGAAAATATTTACACGACAGTGCTTGGAGAATGGCCTTAGTTGTAATAATACTGCAACAAAAAATAGCCCAATAACATTTTCAGAAACAAAACTTTTCAAATAAGTCGATGAATAAGATGAGTATGTCATGAACCAGAACAGGATCAGGACCCAATCGGTGACGTTCTCACACAAGCCTTTTATTTTACGGAAAATCGGGAGTCATGCACGTTAGCCAGCAGTCTAGCGTGAAATAATAGGAAGCCAGAGGCCGACGAGATCGATACCAATTGCCCGAGTAGATATCGGACAGATGTGGTCGATACCGGACAGGACTGACTGACAGGATTAATAAAGAAACAGGAAATCCAAAATAAACAGGACAAACTAGACGGGAATGAAAACTGGAGAGAATAATAAACAGGATAAGAAACTGCACTCTTACTCCACCACATTAAGCTACACTGAACCCGTTACTTAAATTCCCTCCAGGTAATTACGCGTCAGTCTGTCTCTGTTAATTAACATTTATTTTGTCAGAGACCTCGTTTCTGTCATTTAGATTTGACCAGTGGAATCTGCCACACTAAATTGTGGAAATTTGGAGGCCTGTCTCACTGAGATATTTCATGTTGATAATACGTGTATTATTTGTCCTCATGTAGGTTTTAGATGAAGGGATGGTGTCATAATAGTCTGCAGTTTGCAATAGTCTTTGATCTGTGCAGCCCTTTGAGACTCTTTGTGATTAAGGGCTATACAAATAAACTTGACTTGGGTAAATTTCCTGATACTCTATCCACCTCTGGTCACAGGAAGAATTTATTTTTATTCATAAATTAGGATTGTATTACTTGTACAGCACACAGTACGCAATGTCTGTCTTAAAGTACAAAACAAATGAGGTAGATAACGTATGGAGTCCCATGATTGTTACCCAAGGATGCCATTTTTTTTTTTTTTACAAAAATAGGAAAACCCGTAAGATAGTAAACTTGCCGGTTGTGTGCGGTTCCTTTTGAGACTTCATGACAAAATCCAGTAGATGTTGTCTCTCGTTTTCTTCTTTCCTCCTAGAAAGCTGCTTCTTGCATCCTTGTTTTGCACCTTTTGGATACAATTCCACGTGATACTCGCCACACTTTACAAAAGTAGACGATCGCTTAGTGAGTCGATAACTATCGCGTCTGTATGCTAGCTGCTGACATGCTAAGCTAACACAGCTCGATCACTATTATGTCACATTGAAGACAAAAACTAATCAAAATGATTATTGGGTCCAAAACATAATTTCGGATCATATCTTTAAACTACTTTGGTTATGGATAAAAATATATTTATTATTTATTTTTATGAAGAGATGGATACGAGAATGCCACTCCCGAACTCCAGGAAGTGATTTGAGTTCTGAAGGATATGTGATTGGTCATTGGTGAATGATGTCATGGACACGGACGCTGATTTTTTTCAATACTTTATTGAACAAAACACAGAAACATTTCCATACAAGCGTTTTATCACAGTGATGCGTTAGCAGTGCATTCAAGTTGTACTACTGATTGAAATACCAATGAAAAAAATAAAATTAAAAAAAAATGTAAAATAAAGCATACCAGGGGGAAACAGAAAGTTACATAGAAATGCTAAAATGTTTGCAAATATTATTTATTTTTATGGCCTTTTGGTTCCGGGAAAGCTTTACGGATATCACGTGATGTTTTACTTCACATTGGAAGGCAATGAAGGGCATTAATCTACTAGTCACTAGTGAGTTTGCATTTGTGAAAGTAGAAATGTTATTTGAATCACGTTCTGAACTCTATTAATTTATTTTCATATTACCACTTTTGTTTTACAATTAGTTTTCTTTGTGTGTTGACCAAGTACATTAATAAAGCACAGATAATTAACAAAACAATTGTAGTCCTCATGCTGAGGTTTTTGATTTTTTTCCTTGCCCTCATGAAGGTTTTAGATCTGGGTTTGGTGTAACAATAGTCTGTAGTTTGCAATAATCTGTGGTCTGTGAAGCCCTTTAAGATTCATTGTGATTAAGGGCGTCACAAATAAACATGGCTTGACGGGGATGAATAAAGTATCTATCTATCTATCTATTTATCTATTTAATTAACGCTTTTTTTGGAGAAAACGTATGTACACTTCCATACATTTACCTGCAAACTGATCAAACAATACAAATCATAAGAAAATATAAATAGATAAAAATACTAAGGGGAAACAAATAATTTGCATAAAAATGCCATGATCTTTACGAATATTATCAGTTTTAATTGGGGTTGGGACAATTTACGACTTTGTATCTTTATATTTTAGTGACGTAATGCGCAAGGAATTCTGGGACTGTTTCTCCCCGTGTTGTGTTATTATATACAAAAACATAAACATATCCTCATCAAACCAAACGTTTTTACCTATTTGAACTAACTAACTCATGTGGATTTAGTCAACGAAACAAGTCCATCAACATTTTGTATTCATTCATTTAAAACCATCTTTTTTAATCTCGGTGCACATCAAAGTTAGCTTAGCCTGCTAACACAAAAGACTCCCGTTCACTGGTTACTGCAGATTATCGATCGATTGTTTTCCTGCGTGTGTCATCTGTGGTTCTAAAATGTGCACAAGAGACTCAAGGAACTATAAAGAGGATTTTTTTGGACTAGAAGACTCAAAAACAGCACGCCTGCGGCTTCACTGTGTTTTCCAGCAGGCTCCCGGGGCAGGTTTGTTCTTTTCGTCCTAAGCAAATGGAGTTTAAAATCAACGTCATTTTGCATCACCTGGAAATGGAGTCGAATATTATTACGTCACGTTTATTGAAATAACCCTTAATTAAATAAAGCGATGCTTATGTTGTTATTTTTTATGCAACAGTAAAGGGAATAACATAATGACCCTGAAGGCCCAATTCACCTCATATAACATCCATTATTTGCACCGCTTATCCTCAGTAGGGTCGCGAGGGTGCTGGAGCCCATCCCAGCTACCTTTGGGCAGTGGGCAGGGGACACCCTGAACTGGTTGCCAGCTAGTCGCATGGCACACAGGGACAGACAATTTGCGCCCTCATTCACACCTAGGGACAATTTGGACCGGCCAATTAACCTAACATGCATGTTTTTGGAATGTGTGAGGAAACCCACGCAATAATGGGGAGAACATGCAAACTCCACACAGGAGGTTCGATCTCATGACCTCAGAACTGTGCCGCACATGCGCTAACCACTGCTGCCCACTTATAACATGTTTTACAAAACATATATTGTGGGTTTTTTTTTCCTTCCCTTGCATCTTATCTGCTTAAATGCGGATTAATGGTGGCCGGATTTGAAGTGTGCTGACGCTGACTAGTGGAGATTGTTATTATTGAATTAATCTGAAAGCTGGCGTGTCAAAATAAAGTCAATTTATTTTTGATCAACAATCAGCACACAATCGAACCTTCCTGTGTGGAGTTTGCATGTTCTCCCCGTGCTTGCGTGGGTTTCTTCTGGGCACTCCAGTTTCCTCCAACATTCCAAAAACATGCATTTTAAGTTAATTGGCCGGTCCAAATTCTCCCGAGGTGTGAATGAGCGAGTGAGTTGTCCGTCTCTATGTTGGCAATCAGTTCAGGGTGTCCCCTGCCCACTGCCCGAAGATAGCTGGGATGGGCTCCAGCACCCCCGCGACCCTACTGAGGATAAGCGGTGCAGATAATGGATGAATGGATAGAATCAGCACACAAACCGAAGGCTGAAGTTGAAGCCTATTGTGGCTGGTCTTTCTCATAAGATCAGACAGCTCAAATAATAAACTACATTTTTATATCAAACCCCTAAAATCTACAACCTTTATTGAAAAATAATTTTCAATAACTTCAGAAATTCTTTAAAGGGACAGTATGTAATATTTAGTAACACTTCCATTCAGTAAAAAAGAGTGTTGGTACTGTTACATTAAAAAAAATAGATGAGAATGTTGTCACTATCAGATGTTTTATCTAGCTATATTACGTTTGTTAATCACATTATTCATTTTAGTTGTTGTAAATTCACATTACATTTATCCACATATTTTAGTGAAGTATTTACTTGCTGAATGCATTTTTTCATATCGGTGTACTTTCACAGCAATGGTCTTATCATACAACCTTGAAGACTAAGCAATGTGCAGTACTAATCTTGTACAGTGCTTTGTAAAGTGAGGTCTGAATTCTGAGTGTCTTTTTCACTATAAGAGAGGGGCCGAGACTTTCTTGCCTGCCTTTTGGTGGGAGAACGGGTATCCATCAATTGGTCCGGAGTGCACTTTATTTTGAAACTTTGTAATAAATGTCCTGAACTGTATGGGTTCTCCCCAGCTCTATTTTTTCAAATACTCAGTCTGGTTCTGGAAAAGAATGCTTGGCAAGACATCGGAATGTCCTTCACCTTCAATGCTCATTATAGAGCAACAAATTAGTTTCTCCCCAGTATCCGTATTGTCCCACGCCACTCCCCATCAATGCTGAGGTCTTGCTCATGTTAGAAGAGTGGGATGACGCTTTAGACACAATTTTTTTTTTAAAAATACAGTTTTAATATTAAGCAAGAATCCATAAACTATTATACAAATATTAATTTTAATTTAAAAAAATCAAAGGTCGAAAGATATGTATTTCTTTTATTTTGTGGAATTCCTATCTACATTCGCCGCCATGTTTGTCTGCAGTTTTGCTGCTCAGGCTAGCCAATGCGACAAAAACTCGGTATGTGTTTTGAATTTTGACAAAAAAATGCGCCAAGTTCTCGATTTGTCGGCATCTTGTATATACAGACCATTCGACTTACGAAAAACTGCGGATACTAACATTTTTTTTAAGGATGTCAAAAAATATTGTGACCTTGCTGTAAATTAGATTTTGTATTGTGCAGGACAGTACTGTAGTGTTTCTTTCCACCACTACCAGCATTCACCCCGAAGAAGAAATCCGCTTCCTCTTCCTAATTCGTGTGTAAACATTTTATACTCTATCTCCAGCACGCTCAGAACTTTGACTTTTTCACTGTTTAATATCTCCTGCATCCATTCAATATGGGTGTTTAAGTGTAAATAAGAGGCGAGCCATTTCATTTGAAAAGAAAGTGGAATAAGAGAGCTTGATGCGGTTGAGAAAATTATTACTATTTTTCGGCCACTTTCTACCATGGAGCAGGAACTTGCCTAACTCTTGAAGCTCGTCTTCCAAAAGTAGGTTAAACTTAACTTTATAGAGCATATTATTTTAGGACATTTTTATTTTTGAGTACAAAACAATACAGGTTACTAATACAAACCTTAAACATACTTATATAAACCTTAAACATACATTCCATACAATTCGTTCGAAATCTATCCTGTTTGTAAGTAGAGCAGCGTCTGTACTATAACGAAGAAGTATTGTAAAGCGCTTTGAAGGACCTCGTGCCTGGTTAAAGCGCTGTATATATGCAGTCCATTTACCAGTTAAAACTTAAAAATAAAATTATACATCTGGTTTTCCTGTTTTTTCAGAAAACTCAAAACAATAAAGGGAATTCATATATTTTAAATTTTTTTCCGTTTTTAAGGCACACTGGATTATAAGCCGCACTTTCAAATTTTAGGCTAATTTGGGGTTTTTGGGTGTGCCTTGTAGTACCGAAAACAATATAATAACAAATTGTTTGTTTTCTGTCCGTCCACAGAGGCCGATGAAGATGAACAAGAAACAGAGTGCGTCCAAATAAAAGAGGAACAAGAGGAAGAACCACTCTTCATGAAAGAGGAAGAGGAGGACCACTTCCAAGAAGATCACGAGGAAGACGAACTCCAAGAAGAAGATCCCGAGAGACACCACATCAAAGAGGAAAACGACGAATACTTTCCCGATTTACCATTGACGGTCGTTTACTTGGAAAGTGAAGACAAAGATGAAAGTGTCAACAAAGGAGTGGAGCTTCAAAGTAGACGACACACCCGAGACCGCCGAAGAGGATCACAAACTGATAGTCTCCTCGCTCCACTATCAGATAGCGACAACATTTCCTCAGAATCTGAGGACGAGGACGACGTGGACTATGAGGACGACTTCCTCAAAGAGGACGTGACACGTCACGATGACAAAAAACTTTGGAAATGCTTGGAATGCGAAAAGATGTTAAGTTCCAAGCGAGTTCTGAGAGAACACATGAAAATACACACAGGAGAGAAACCTTTCGCCTGTTCAATTTGCGCTCAACGTTTCTCGTTTCGTGAAAATTTAAAGATCCACACGAGAACGCACACAGAGGAGAAACCCTTTGATTGTTCAATCTGCGGTAAAAGTTTTTCTCAAAGGACAAATTTAAACAAACACAGGAGAACCCACACAGAGGAGAAACCCTTTGCCTGCTCGGTTTGTGGAAAAAGATTCTCCCAGAAAGCCAATTTAACCACACACAGTAGAACGCACACTGGAGAAAAACCTTATGCCTGCCCGCTTTGTGGTCTCAGATTCTCAGTCAGGGGAAACTTAAGGAGGCACACGCAGACACACACCGGAGAGAAGCCCTTCGTCTGCTCCGTTTGCGGTCTGAATTTCTCCACAAAACCAAATTTGACCAGACACATAAGAATTCACACAGAAGAGAAACGTTTTTCCTGCCCTTTGTGTGACAAAAGTTTCTCTTTACAGACCAGTTTGATAACGCACACTCGTATGCACAACGGACAAAAAACATTTCCTTGCTTGCTTTGCGATAAAATTTTCTCGGTTAGGGGGAACTTAACCAGACACGCAAGATCACATACGGGAGAAAAACCTTTTGAATGCTCTATATGTGGTCAAACAATGTCTACAAAGGCAAATCTAATAACACATACAAGAAAACACACAGGAGAGAAGCCATTCAGTTGTGATATATGTTGTAAGAGATTCTTTAGTAAAGCTTATGTGACAAGACATCGGTGTACTGGTGAGAACCTCACTAAAAATTAGAGCTACAAATGAATTGCAACACTTATATGTTATCTTGAATAAAATACAACAGTGTATTTAATGACTTCAAGTTACGAAATCATTAAAATGATGAAAGACCCATGGTGTGAGGACAGCATTTTTTATCCATCCATCCATCCATTATCTGCACCGCTTATCCTCAGTAGGGTCGCGGGGGCGCTGGAGCCCATCTCAGCTATCTCCGGGCAGTGGGCAGGGGACCCCCTGAACTGGTTGCCAGCCAGTCGCAGGGCACACAAAGACAGACACACCTTGGGACAATTTGGACTGGCCAATTAACCTGACATGCATGCTTTTAGAATGTGGGAGGAAACCAGAGTGCCTGGAGGAAACCCACGCAGGCACGGGGAGAACATGCAAACTCCACACAGGAGGTTCGATCTCACGACCTCAGAACTGTGCCGCACACGCGCTAACCACTGCCGCCGTGCTGCCCAGCATTTTTTATTTTTGTTTTAAAGGGACATTGTGTATTCCCTAGGTCTTCCTAATCATTTATTTTAAAAAAACAATATTGATTTTAATGTTGAGTAAAAATACATGAACATGAATTATTTAACCATGCATTTTGTAAATTTGTATTTATTTTACATAATAACGTCACCTAAAGGGAGATGACTTGATTGTCTGTCATCTTGCTCTTACGGTTAACCTGCCGAAACAAAAATCAGGTGAAAGGCAAAATAACAAAAAAAAGAAGGATAAATTATGCGGATTGGTCACTTTTGAGTCTCTAGTTTGTATTCTTCCTTGTGCTGTGTAATACTATTTTTTTGTTGCATTACACAATACTGCACACTTGAGTTTTGGTGACCCAGGTTTTGTCCCAGCTATCTCGGGGCATTGATCACTTTAAGAAAAACGTATGGTGACGTTGGGCATCCCTGACAAATACACCCTCCAAACCTTAAACCCGACAGACATATGATCTTTTAATTTAATTAGTTGTGATTGCTTCAGCAAGTCACAACTACATTGCCAAGTGCTGTAAGTATCTATCTTCTTCCGCCGAAATTTAACGGGGATCTCCTCCTAAAAAATTTTGGTAAAGGCAATATTTTAACGACTTCATATTTACAAATTATGCCAATGGTCTCATGTTGATGAGTTATGTTAATGGATAACTGCTAAAGAGTGATGCTAACGGCTAAATGCTAACTTCTTCATGCTAAAAAATGTTGGTAATGGCAATATTGTAACGACTTCATATTTACAAATTATGCTAATGGCCTCATGTTGATGAGTTATGCTAACGGATACATGCTAAAAAGTGATGCTAACGGCTAAATGCTAACTTCTTCATGCTGAAAAATTATTCTAATGCTAACATGCTAACGACTCAGCAAATTGTATGGGCTCAATGCATTCCGGATTGGCCAATTCAAATCGGGGAGGAGTTCCCCGTTAAACTTCGGCGGAAGAAGATAGATATAATAAGAAGAAAACGGGGGATTATAATAGTTAACTGCTTCATGCTAAAAATGTATGCTAATGGCCACATTCTAACGAATCAGCAAAATGAATAAGCTCAATGGATTCCGGGTGGACCAATTCAAATCGAACGGCCATTTTATTTGAACATGTATATTTTAAAAAGTTTCTAAAGTGTAATAACAGTGTTATTACTATGTTATTACCAAGAATGTGATTTTTTTTTAGACCTCCACAAGGCATATCCTTGTTGCTAACAATTATGGGCCAATCTGAAATGAACTTGCCAGTACCGGGGGGAACCAAGTTAAAAATTACAAATACATCTCTCTGAGTTAAAAACTTTATGCTAACTCATAATGCTAACAACTCAACGCTACCGGTTCTCTACCAACATCTGCCAGATCAATCACAACTCTTACAAATGCCGCGGGAATTGTCTAGTTGAACTATTATAATTTTGTTTCTAGTAGAGATAAAATATTTACCAAAACCAGTTTCTTGAAGAGATCGTATGACAAAGTGATGCTCAACAGAATAGAAAGCTTTGTATAACTCTAAAACAGCAATAACCCATCCTCAATCACCATTACTAGATAATAAAGACTGCCTATCACGTACTTCCACAAATCTGTGCCATTCATTCATCCTCTTTGTGATTGCTCATGTGAGAGTTGGAGGACATCAAGGATTGGTTGGCTTGCTAACGCTAACTCTAACTAACTTGGGGCAGCAGTGGCTCAGGAGGTAGAGCGCTCGTTTCGGGATCAAGAGAACGCAGTTCGAATCCCGGCTCCTCCGTGTTACATGTCGAAGTGTCCTTGGGTAAGACACTGAACCCCTAATACCCCCAATAAGCAGGTTAGCGGCCTTACATGGCTGCACGGCCGCTATTGGGAAATGTGAAGCACAATGTAAAAAGCTTTGGGAAGTCTTGACTTGAAAAGCGCTATATAAATGCAGATCATTTTCATTTCATTTCATAACTCGGTTAAACAGTCGATGTTGTCGCTCGTTCTCTTCTTGCACTTCCCGAAGTCAAGTCATGTTTATTTTGTTAGCCCTTAATCACAAAGAGTCTCAAAGGGCTGGACAGACAACAGATTATTGCAAATCACAGACTATTATTACACCATCCCCCTGATCTAAAAGCTACATGAGGGCAAGGAAAAACTCAAAAAGCTCCTCTTTCACATTTCCTTTCCCTCTTTCGCACATTTTAGCTACCCTCAAAGCTCATCTTTAAGTCTTTCAAAGAGTTAAATGCAGTTAAATTGAGTTAAATTTTGCACACGACTGGAACTGAACGCTACGAAACCACAAACAGAGGTCGTAGTGCTGCGTCGTTCAGGAACAAAAAGGCTTTGGGAGTCGGCTCTTTCAAGTAGACTACGAGAGCCAGATCCCCAACAATAAGGAGTCGGCTCTGATTGAAACTCTAAGTCTCTCTCTCTCTCTCTCTCCCATTTGGTAGCTAAAAGAGCCATTTCTCTAAAACAGGGGTGTCAAACTCATTTTAACTTGGGGGCCACATGATAGAACAAACATTCTGTCCGGGGCCGGACTCACTAGTAGATTAAAGAGAAATAAAAAAGAGATAAAGAAATAAGAGAATGAGGGAGGGAAAAGGAGAAGCCCGGACAAAGAAGGAAAAAGAGGGAGAGAGGGTGAGAAACAAAAGATAAAAAGTTGTGTGAGAGGGGGAAAAGAAAGGGAGAGGAAGAAAGAAATCCAAAGAGAAATAGAAAGACAGGAGAGAAAAGAGAAAAGAAAGCGCGGAGGGTATGAAGAGCTGAAGAGAAAATAGAGAAAAGGAAAAAAGGAAATGAGAGCAAAAGAGGTTAAAAGAAAGAGAAAGAGACAGAGAGCAACAAAGGAAGAGAAAAAGAGAGACACAGAAAGTGAAAGAGACAGAGTGGGAGAAAAAGGGTGGAAAAGAAAGAGAGAGATAAATAAATACAAGTACAGTATCTTTGTGAGAGGGACCTGGCTTTGGCAACATCAAGTTGACATACTTCAACCTGCAGCTTGTTTTTTTCTTGCGCTTCTCTGAGTGTTGTCTCGCGGGCCGGACTCAATCCCTTAGCGGGCCTGATCTGGCCCGCGGGCCGCCTTTTTGACACGTGTGCTCTAAAAAGAGACGGCATTGCCATGACTACGAACACACTCCATCATCATTCTAATATATAATCGATACGAAACAGCCAAGAAACAATGGTCATGACAAGTCACGTCATTTTGATTTGTATAGCCCTTAATCACAGAGTGCACAGGTTATTGCACAGACTATTAATTCAGACTATTATTACAACATCCCCTGATCTGAAACCAAGGCAACAGAAAGTGCTAAAAAACTATGCTCAATTCAATAAAAATGTTTTAATATCATCATTTTGTCTTTTGTTATCATATTTTGTATTTGATTAAGCCAAAGGTAATGGAAAGTAATCAAGTTACATGCCTACAATAGTATAGTATTTGGAATACGTTTCTGGTTACATTTTTCAACAGGTAACGAGTAACTCTATTGGATTGCATTTTGAAAGTAAACATCCCAACCCTGTTTATGTGTAACAGAGTTGAAATTTGATTGTTTTGAATTTTTTTTAATTCTAGCAAAATCTGTGTTATTGTTGCATTTCTGTTAAAAACTCTGCCACCGCATTATTTTTCAAGCCATGGGCGTGTGCGACTGTCTTTTTCGTTGACCACTTTATGGGCTTCTGCACTTGCCGTACCTTCAGCTATATCACCTCGTGCTGAAGATGTATGCAGTTGTGCACAAACACCCTGACTTATTTGCATTGTTTATTGAATGCAGGCAATTCACCGAGTGACTGTGAACCCTTGTGTCGCGCATGATTGAGGGTCGTTACATATGCTTTAATAAGAACTAGCTCTTACTTCACATAAGAACTTAATTATGCAGACTCCACAAGATGGTGGACTTCCTTAACGTTTGCAGTTTTTTTCTAAATTTCATATCAAAAAATGCTGCAATAATCAGTATGCGGTCATAAGAAGATAAAATATGCCGAAGTAATACAGAAAAATATATTTTTTTGTGTGAACCGGAAGTTGTTTATTTGGAGCACCGCCCACCTTCATTGTTCTTCCGAGTCACTCTCAAGTTGTTGTCGGCTACTCGGCGTTCCTCTCCGGGCATGCGGAAAAGCTCCGTTTACCTGGTTAAAAGTCAAGGCATTCCCATAAACGCCATTAAAATGTACCCCAGAGGGAAAGGACATTTCAAAATAGAGCTTCAAGAAGAGACAGAGCGAGAACATCGACGGCTAAACCAAGTTAGCATTAGCAAGCAACTGCACGTTGAGTTGAAAGGAGCAGGTTGGTCACTTTAGTTATTTTTGACATCTTTGGCCTTTTATTTTCCACACCTGAAGTCAATTCATTATATATCTTATTACTTTTCTATTTTATATTCTTGTTGCGTCTGTTAGGATGTGGAGTTAATAAAGTATACGCTCATGCGGCCAAATTAATATTCAACCCTGCGGTTTGATAAATCAAACGGTGAATTAAAATACGAGTATTTTACTTGGCATTGGTTACCAACTCAGTTTTCCTGTATGCACTGTCTTTCCCGTGGTTTAAAATGAAATAAAGCCACAGTGTGTAAAATTTGACCACTAAGTGGCACTGTGTTGTTAGGTGCGAGCGACGGTCTGTGCAACGGTGCTCAGCGTAGCAGCAGGACACCAGACAAACATGGCGGCAACCTAATTGCGGATTCCACTGTGTAAAAGTAATACAATGTTTTCCATCTATAATTTGATCATCAAAAAATAACATTGGTATATTAGTTCTTGTGTTATTGCCTAATATTCAAATCAGTATGTTTTTTACTGAGTAAAACTTTTTGTACCACTAGGGGGCACTAAAGATGACACAGAGTCCATTTAAATGGTGGCTTGAAGTAGTCGCTATTAGTGATGAAGGATTGACCGATATGGGTTTTTCAGGGCTGATATCGATTTATTCGGATTAGGTAGAGGCCGATAACCGATATTTGGATACAATATTCATTTGCATTAACAGCTTCCATATTCGCGTAAAAAATGGTTTATAATGCAAAACGAGAGAAATAATATTTATTATAAATTCAAATAAAACTTATTAGCTCTCTGCAGCCTTTTACAGTAAATAAATTAAAATTTCAACAGAACTAACACAACTGATATTTCACTTAAACCCAAAACTAACAGGAAATAAAATTAGGCTTAGCAGCAACTCGTATAAAGGTACATAAAAACCGAAACAGCTCACTTTTTTTACAATAAATGAACAAAAATGTCAATACCACCAACATGACTTTAATTAACTGAAAACAAAAAGAGCATGGACATTTCATCCGAGCCGGTGAAATGAAAAGTTAGGGCACTCCCGTTTATTTTTAGCTGGATTGATTAACTCATGTTATGCCAATAGCTAATTTCTCATCTTACCACTTTAGTGTGCTTTTTATGCTCTCCCTCAATCACAAATACACATGCTTGATTGACCAATTAATGTTATGATTAGAGCTAACATATCAGTCACCACCTAAACGTGCTTCCTTAAAACAAGTTAACTAACAAATTTATGCTAATCTTTTCATCAGACATACAGTGCGGGGGTGTGGAGCCCATCCCAGCTATCTCGGGGCATTGGGCAGGGGACACCCTGAACTGGTTGCCAGCCAGTTGTAGGGAAGAAAAAATTACTGTATTCCTGTTTTTTTTAAAATAAATATTTCCTCTTTTTTTCAGAAATACTGTAAAGATTTATGTAGCGATGCTTACGGTGTAAAAAAAAAAACAAAATTATATTTTGCGTGTGTAGAGATTTTCAAAAACTTTGTGTGTCTTGTGTCCTGCAGATGTCAGTCAAGAGAATCTTCTTCCTTGGCAACAGGAGACAAACTTGCCTGGCGTTATAAAGGAGGAAGATGAGTTTTTCCAAATGGTTGACATTCAAAAGAAGGAGGATGATTTTGAGCCTGTTCACGTTAAAAAGGAGGAGGAGGAGGATTTGGAGCATTTTGACGTCAAACAGGAAGGTCATGGTTTGGAGCCCCATCACGTTAAAAAGGAAGAAGATGAGTATTCAGAGATATTTGATATTAAAAAGGAGGACAATTTGGAACTAGCGAACGCTAAAGAGGAGGAACATTTGAGAGAGTTTCCCATCACTGGGGCTGATTCACCCTCTGAAGATCAACATCAAGAGAACAAGGTGAAGGTGTCTCCAAGCAGGAGCGACGGGACAACAGATGACGACGACACGTCCGAGTCTGCACACAAAGATGGCGACAAACAGTTGGAAGGTGATAACATATATAACAAATGTTCACAGTGTGGAAAAACGTTTTCATACAAGCATAATTTAAAACGCCATATCATTGTCCATACGGGTGAAAAACCCTTTTCCTGCTCAATTTGTGGTCAAAAATTCACCCAAAAATCACACTTAAAGAAACACGCAAGAACCCACACTGGTGAAAAACCTTTTGCCTGCTCAGTTTGCGGTCAAAAATTCACCGACAGGGGGAATTTAAAAAGACACACAGGAACCCACAGTGGCGGGAAAAAAAATTCTTGTTCGGTTTGCAGGCAAAGTTTCACCCAGAGATTGCACTTAAAAAAACACATCAGAACCCACACTGGTGAAAAAAACTTTGCCTGCTTAATTTGTGGTCAAAGATTTGGCCTGAAAGCAAACTTAAAAATTCATACAAGAACCCACGCCGGTGAGAAACCTTATTCCTGCTCAGTTTGCAGTAAATTATTCACAATGAAAGGAAGTTTAAAAATCCATTCAAGAATTCACACTGGTGAGAAACCTTATTCATGCTCAGTCTGTGACAAAGAATTCAGCCTGAAATCAAACTTAAAAATACACACAAGAACCCACACCGGTGAAAAACCTTTTGCCTGCCCAGTTTGTGGTCAAAGATTCAGACTGAAATATCATTTAAAAATCCACACAACCACCCACACGGGGGAGAAACCTTTTTCCTGCTTAGTTTGCAATCAAAGATTCAGCAGAAAAGAAAGTTTAAAAAGACACTCTTCAACCCACACAGGTGAAAAACCTTTTGCTTGCACCATTTGTGGTCAGAAATTCAGTCTAAAATCACACTTGAAAGACCACACAATAACTCACACGGGTGAGAAACCTTATTCCTGCTCATTTTGTGATCAAAAATTCACCCGGAGAGGAACCTTAAAAATCCACACAAGAACCCACACCGGTGAACAACCTTTTGCCTGCTCGGTTTGCGGACGAAAATTCACAGAGAGGCGAAACCTAAATTTCCACACAAGAACCCACACCGGTGAGAAACCTTTTGCCTGCTCAGTCTGTGCTCAAAAATTCACCCGAAAATCATGCTTAAAAATCCACGCAAGAACCCACGCCGATGAGAAACCTTTCACCTGCTCAGTTTGTGGTCAAAAGTTCACCCAGAAATCCCACTTACAAGGGCACACAAGAACTCACACTGCTGAAAAACCCTTTGTCTGCTGAGTTTTGGTCTAAAATTCAGCCTGAAGTCAAACTTAAATATCTTATTAGTATGTATCACTATTGATTTTTCTTCTGCAGTACTTTTCAAGCATCATTTTTGTACACATGTAAATATATGTTGTAAGTTATTTAGTTGACTCTATCAAGATGATCTCATTGCAAGACTTATTTTAAATCTGATTGATATTAAATAAGCCTGCAACATCTTTTAATTTGACCTGTAATCAAAGCATGAATTTTTATGTGGATTTCAGAATCTTGTATAACATAAGTATATTTCGATTGTGAGTTTGTGATCTTGTTACTGAAATAAGAGAAGAAAAATAAATTGCCGACATCATTTTAAGAAATTTGTGTTTTATTATTATTTAGCCAGTATCAACCATCAACATGACATCTACCGGAAATCATTTTGTCACGCGAAGCTCTCTACGTGACTCGTCACCTTCGATCGGCGCCAGGTTTTTAGACCCAACTGCTGTGTTGGGAGTCATTAGGTGACCAAACCCCCCGAATTCCAAACCTTAATGCCGAGAGCCAAGCAGGGAGACAATGGGTACCAATGTTGTAAGTCTTAGGTATGACTCGGCCGAGGCTTGAACCAGCGACCTCCCAGTCTCGGAGCGGGCGCCCTACCATCTAGGCTACCGAGCTGGTTTTATATCATTTAAAAATCCGCACGGGGGAGAAACCTTTTTCCTGCTCAGTTTACAATCAAAGATTCAGCAGAAAAGAAAGTTTAAAAAGACACTCTTAACCCACACAGGTGAAAAACCTTTTGCCTGCACCATTTGTGGTCAGAAATTCAGTCTAAAATCACACTTAAAAGACCACACAATAACTCACACGGGTGAGAAACCTCATTCCTGCTCATTTTGTGATCAAAAATTCACCCGGAGAGCCCATCAATAAAATGTCACATGTGCTGAAGTTGTCTGTTTTTTCTCCTATTGTTTTTTTTTTCTTAAGTGAGGAATACCGTTGTTTTTTGGGGGTTCAGACTTATGTATGGTATAACCAGGGTGAAAATGCCTTACAGTGTTATTTTCCCCACACTCCCAATAGTTGTACTGTTAACGGAAGTTTTCTATAAAATTTTTGAAACGTTTCTGCGTTTTGTTCACTGGAGTTTTGATCGGGCATATGTTTTGCAGTCCTTTCTAAATTCAAAAATCAGTATTCTGTCATAAGAAAATTCTTCGTAAAACTAATACTGTACTGCAAAAATATATAAATAAAAAGAAAGTACTTCCGTTGGAGCCCCGCCTACTTTTTTTTCTTCTTCCGGGTTAAAGTGTCCATTTTTGGCTAGGTAGCATTCCGCTTTAGCTGTGTGGAAAATATTAATTTCACTTGGTAAGAAGACATCAATCGTGATATCGAAACGCCGAAGAATATGTGCAAAAGAGGAAAAGAAAATGCGAAAGAGGAGCTTTGGGAAGCACAAGAAGAGGACAAGCTAAAACATCGACGGATAAACGAAGTTAGCATTAGCAAGCGGCTACGAGTTGTGTCGAACAGAGCAGGTTGGTCACTTTACTTTGCATAACATTTAATTTTCTTATTTTGGGCTCCTGAAATCCATTGCACAACATATGACTCATTTGAGGATTGGCGGTGAAGATAATGGCTGGATGGATACATTTCGTGTCGACACATTTAAATATTTTGTAGGCTTGTAAAGTCTTCCCGAACATCATTTTTTTCCCTCTCCACTTTTTTAACCCCTAACCTATTTTCATACCTGGAATTAAAGATTACTGGTAAACCCATAAAGAAATATTGCTCTTTTTATCTTGTAGTATTTGAATATGTTTACTACCTACACTCAACGACGCAACCTTGATCCAGAAAGCTTATGTAATTATAAACCTGTGTCGGTGGTGGAGACGCTCTGGTGTACGGCGAACGAACACCTTCGGATCCTCTGGCATCTGCCCGTGCCACTCACTTTTGAGCAAGGGTCATCCAGGACATCCTCTCAGACCATCCTCTTACACCATATATTTTTTTTCGGAATGATGCATGATGGGAAATCCCCAGGCGGCAGACGCATGTGCACAGTAGAATCAAACCGCTCGCTTCGTTTGCAACGAAAAAAAACGATACCGAGATAGAGGCTACCGCGGCGAACTCGTTAGACTTGATTGATTTGCCGGTTTGTGATCGTCGGTGTATACCGGATGGTACCCATAATTGACAAATTTGCGTTTTTCCGTACAGATTTTCTTGTACGTCGTACACATCTATAAATGCATGATAAACATACTTTGAACGACAAAAACATACAGGTTGACAGGTATGTTGCATCCACATCAACCGGTTTGTTTACATCTGCTTTCCCCGTGGCAACTATCGCGGCAGCTCTCGCGATAATTCACAAGTTTTTTGGTACTTTTTTGTAACTTTGTGCCTTGAAATTTCTCAACAAATCTTTCTTTTTATATACTAATTATAAGCTCATGATGCAAGTATCCCACTCTATCACACCAACTAATTACTTTGTTTAGCTAACAACTAGCTCAAATAGTTGAGCTTCGGTAACGACTAATTACGAAGTAGAAAAAAAAAATCGACTCGGAATAAAGTTGTATGAACTTTTCTTCCCAAACACAATCAAACTACTTCTACCGGTCGAATAAAAATTAGTTAGGAGTGGCTGTGAGTCCCATTGAACGGTGAGCCTGAAGCTAATAACATGGCTAGGAGTAGCAGTCGGAAGACAATGCTAAAATTACGAGTTAAATTTAAAACAAAGTGGCATAATCGTAACTTCAAAACACAAAAATACAATACTTTCAGCGAGTAACCAAAATATTGCTTTGTGGTAGTTTCTCCAAATTTCGGACGAATCAGGAGCTTCACGTTTTTTTTTCTCACACATTCAAAACGTATTGTTTTTTTTCACGTTGGCTACCCGTAGCAGTAGGACCGCAGACAAACATAGCGGACAAAACTAGCTATGGATTACACAAAGTTAAAGAAATACATGTATCTCAAACTATAATTGTTTTATGAAAGCTAACATTAGTATAACGTTTTACGTATTTTTGTTTAGTATTCAAATTAATGGGTTTTTTAGACTACTAGGAGGTACTAAATATTACATACTGTCCCTTTAAGCCCGCATCTGCAGATCAAACCGCAAACACTTGAAATAAGAGAAATCAAAATGAAATGACAAAATCTCAGTTTAATATAAAAAGGCAACTATTTATTGTAAGTAAATGTAAAGAAATCGTTTTGATTTGCTGATGAGACGGCGACACAGTGATACAAGTCTCTTTGAGTACTTCCACGACAATCACACAACGGAGCCCTTGCACACACATTGCAGAGAAATTTCAAACAAAGAAATCATAATTTATTGACACAATCGCAATTTATTATAAAACAAAGACATTTCATTTCAGGAATATAGATTTGTCGCCCAAGAGCCAAGAAGAAATCCGCAGGTTGGAGAGCATTCTCTTTTTGGGCTCCGGTGCTGTGGAACGCTTTGCCCTATGAGATTCGATTTGAAACCCCAGTGGAAGTGTTTAAAGTGTTTAAAGGATTAAAAAACACTTAAATTAAATAACTTGAAACCCCTTTGTGACACAAATAAACATGACTTCAATTGAGATCATTGAAATGCAAACCTCGAAACAAGGGCTGATGGGAAAAGATCAAATTTATCTCCTGTCCCCTTCTGTCCCGTCCTGGACCCTATTAGAAAATGTTACATTTAAAAAAGAAAATAAATCAAATGAACAAATGATCTCATGACATTGTGATTATTAATCAAAATATAAATGTATGAAAAATCACATTCAGTTGAAACTAAATCTCGTCTCTAGAACAATCAAAGAATATCCAGTCGCAAATTCACAATTCAAATACGCTTGCATGTGGTACAAGATAATGGATTACACATAAAAAGCACGCTTTGATTAACAAATATACATTGCAGATTCGTACAATAACATAAAAAAACTAGGGCTCGGCACAAAACCAAGATAAGTGATTAAGCTGGGATATATTTATTATCTTAGTTGAATTTAGCCTCGAGTGAGTTGCATGAAAGGAAGTTAACATTAGCCTGATCAGTTACGATGCCAATTTAACAGCAGGTGTTTCAACATGGTACTTGTCACATATAATGCAGACTCAATGAACAGGTGAGCTAAAGTACATAGTGTTGACCGATCCTAATTGATAGGGCTTGTTTAACCTTTTCATTCTTTTACTTTTTTTTAACGTTCATAGGATAAGATGTTCAGCGGCCGTAAAAGATCATGGGTGACTGTAAAGTAGGCTTAAACGTATTTGCTCAAGGTATGTCTTTCTAATCAGTTGATGTTCCTTTTGGCAGTCTCTTAGTCTTCCCGTCTCTGGTTAAAGGTTTCGGTGTTTTTCCATGGGGCTGGTCCTTTTGTCTTTATCTCAACATACCAGTACTTTTCCATGCCTCGCGAATGTGCATTTATCCCAAATATCAACAAATGCCTTGACAGACTTGGCAAACGTGTAACCCATTAAGCCAGATTAGATCAAGCTGCGCTTATTTAGTTAGCCTAGTTTTCTTTATTCCAATCTCATGCAATACTCCCCCGTAAAGAGGCCATCTTGATTAAGTCAACTCCAAAAGTTATAACATACTTACACGCATCTACAAGAGACATTTGAAACTACTCAAGAGAAGTCAAAAATTGAACATACTAAGAAGATATAGTTCGTTATTCATCATTTAATAATCATAATCAGATAAAGGTTACAAGTTGCACTCGTGCATTTAATAGAATATAAAATAAAACTAAAACAATAGAAATAGTCTAAGTCTCACCATGTCACTGACGACAACAGTACACAAACGAGTTCGTCCAGTGGTAGTTGTGTTTTTTTAAATGTCAATACAAACTGAGCTCATATCAAGCAGGGTGATGACTGCTATTCTCACCAGTGCACTTGTGATCCTGAACTTTGACTTGACTAGAGAATACTTGACCGCAAACTGAACAAGAAAAAGGTTTCTCGCCAGTGTGGATTTTTGCGTGTCTTTTTAGGCTTCCTTTGTGGCTGAATTTTTGACCACAAACTGAGCAGGCAAAAGGTTTTTCACCAGTGTGAGTTCGAGTGTGGCTTTTCAACAGTTCTCTCCGGCTAAATCGTTGACCACAAACTGAGCAAGCAAAATGTTTTTCACCCGTGTGGGTTCTTGTGTGGCTTTTCAAACTTCCTTGTTGGTTGAATTTCTGACCACAAACTGAGCAGGAAAAAGGTTTTTCACCAGTGTGAATTCTTGTATGGATTTTTAAGCCTCCTTTCTGGGTAAATTTTTGACCGCAGACTGAGCAGGAAAACGGTTTGTCGCCAGTGTGGGTTCTTGTGTGTCTTTTCAAGGTTTCTTTTAGATTGAATTTTTGTCCACAAACCGAGCAGCAAAAGGGTTTCTCACCGGTGTGGACTATCATATGTGATTTCAAATTACACTTGTATGAGAACGTTTTTCCACACTGCGAACATATGTGATATGTGTTATCACCTTTTGACTGTTTGTCGCTATCGTGTGCAGAGTCGGACGTGTCTTCATCATCTGTTGTCCTGGAGCTTCTGCTTGGAGACACCTTGTCCTTGTCCTCTTCATGTTGATCTTCGGAGGTTAAATGGCCCCCGGTCACAGGAAACTCTCTCAACTCTTCCTCCTTTTTGACGTCAACAGGCTCCAAATCTTCCTCCTCCTTTTTTATGTGATCAGGCTTTATAACACCCTCCTTTTTAACGTGAACAGACTCCAAATCCTCCTCCTCTTTTTTGATGTCAAACGTCTCCAAACCATCATCCTCCTCTTTTTTAACACCAGGCCACCTTGTCTCTTGTTGCCAAGGGAGAAGATTTTCTTCACTGACGTCTGCAGGACACAAGACACACAAGAAAGTGTCAAATCAAAGCTTTCGATTTTCATCCTTTTGAGTTTCTTTCCGACTATCAAATAGAGGAACTCAATCAATACTTCAATTTGCATGGAAATATTCTTCAATAACTTTGATTCAAATCATAAACCATGGCTCACGTTTAGCATTCCGGACGCTAACGTGTAGCCACCCGGAGCTACCCGGCTTCTGCGCCACTATACAGAGACACGAAAGCCGGAGGGAATCGGAGAGGAGGCGGACTTGCTAACACGAGGTGGTGTATCCCTGGATTTTCACAAAGAAAAGATTTCCATCTGCTGCAGGGATGTCGAACTTTTGGACTAGCGTGACGTCATCCACTCCGCTACAAGCACCCCTAGGGCATCATGTTAATCTGGTAATAAACAACGGGGTAGACTGCTGGAAGTGTGAATTTCCCTACGGAGACGAATAAAGTATCTATCTATCTATTACACGAATTGACTCCACTTACAGCAGGGGTGTCAAATGGATAGGTGTAAATCAGACATTTTGCCCAGACTGATCAAATGTTGAACATTCAGAAAATTGAGCCTATAGTCTAGTGAGCCTAATTGAATTTAGTGAAAACTTAACAAATACATTCCAATAATTCCAGGCACGTCTACTGCTAGTGGAACTAATCTAGACCAAACAAAACTGGAAGCCTTAGGGTGCTGGAAAATATTATATTAATTGCAGCATAAGCAGCAAAAACACAAGAGGAAAAGTCACAATCAAATACCTAAAATAAGGTGAAGTCAAAAAAAGCAACGCACGCTGTACAGGTAAACTTACCCTTTGATGATCAACTCGGACAAAACAGTCAGAAGCCCCCCAGCAACACGGTAAGCAAAGTTCCAATTACTACAAGCTGAAATGTCCGTTATGGAACCGCTGATTACTACAATCTCTGTCGTTTTTTAAACGGGACGCACCATTTGTTTTGGTTTTCGTTTTCATACGGTGACATCACAGCCCTATAGGATATGAGGTCAAATTGTCTCCTTTGAAAATTAAATTCTCGATCCATGACACATGGAATATTTTAGAACATATCTGCATGATTATGGGGAGTAAGACTACACATTCTGTGCCTAATTGAAAAAAGGGTCCTTTAGAATTTCGTCAATCATTTAATTTTAATTTCAGGTTAACTTTAAATCTTTTCGGTTACAGCCAATAAAGCAATTAATAGTTTGTAAGTAAGTTCGCCAGTATTCCTTTCTCTTTTTATTCTCTTATATGTTATTAGGGATACTGTGTTTTATAGACAAATCATTTTATTTATGGTCGCGCAGGGGGAAGGGTGCCTGAGGTTTTCTTCTTCCTAGGGGGGGCATGACAAAAAAAGGGAAAATGCACCAAACAAACAGTGAAGTCGTTCCAAACGGGAATCAACTGTAATTACAGCAAAAGTCCACCAGACGGTGGTAATGAACTAAAAAAATAATCAATGGCTGACAAAGTAACTATTGTATCATTACCAACATTTTCAATACAAAAATGAGATTGTTTGATTCATATTCTAAGTTTTCATAGAAAATGCATACTTTAAAATTAAAATATGGAATATTATTAGGATTTAATAGCTTGATGACAGTTATTCAATGAAACAAATATTGAGTTTGGGATTACATTTACGACTAGAATATTATTGCATGTGCTGGCATCTTTGAACATTAATTGTACAAACGACGGAGAAGCCATTTAACCTCAACCATCCAAGGAGTGCGCCCTCTCGTGGAGTATTGCGGTAATACACTTCAACTGTTATTTTTATTTCAGCCCATTTGTTAGTGAGCTCCACACTGACCGACTCGAAGGCTGACTGGGGAACTCAAATAACATGAAAAAAATAATTTCAGTTTCAAATTAAACTTAAAATATTTATAATTAAAAAATCTATAGATAATTACGCTATTTGTTGATTGCAACGACTTCCAGCCCTGCCACCATTGGTTCATTTCTTCTGCACAAAAACATACATACATACAACAAAAATATTTTTAATTTACAGGACCGAAACGAAGATGTTACATCAAATAAAGTGACCAACCTTCTGTGTTCGCCATAACTCGTAGCCGCCTGCTAATGCTAACTTAGTTCGGTCGTCGATGTTCTCACTCGTTTTCTTCTTGCACTTCCCCAAGCTCCTCTTTCAACGTTCGTTTCCTCCTAGAACACAGTTTATGCACCTTTAAAGTTCACTATTTAACTCTCTAAAGAGTTAAATTAGGTTAAATTCTCCACACGGCCTCAGAGGGATGCTACGTAGCTACAAACGACCTCAGAAAGACCCGGAAAGAAAAAGAAGTGGGCGGGGCTATAAGAAAACAGTATCCGGTTTCCAAAAGACCCCACTGATGCTATTTCTTTTTCTTACATTTTAATATTGAGTATCACTTTGTTATATTTTAAGATTTTTGTTGCTGTCGTGTGTGCCAGCAGGCTAGTTTTTCTAACATTTTTTGAACTTTCTAACGACTGGTAAACTCGTGCATTCAGGGAGTGCGCCACCTTGTAGAGCACGGGTGTCTAACAGGCGGCCCGCGGGCCAGATCAGGCCCGCTAAGGGATTGAATCCGGCCCGCGAGACAACACTCAGAGAAGCGCAAGAGAAAAACAAGCTGCAGGTTGAAATATGTCAACTTGACGTTGCCAAAGCAAGGTGCCTCTCACAAAGATACTGTACTTGTATTTCTTTCTCTCTCTCCCTCTTTTCTACCCCTTTTCTCCCACTCTATGTCTCTGTCTCTTTCTCTCTGTGTCTCTCTTTTTCTCTTCCTTTGTTGCTCTTTGTCTCTGTCTCTCTCTGTGTCTTTTTAACTTCTTTTGCTCTAATTTCCTTTTTTCCCTTTCTCTTTCTCTCTTCCTACCCTTTGCGCTTTCTTTTCTCTATTCTCTCCTTCTGTCTTACTATTTCTCTTTGGATTTATTTCTTCTGCTCCCTTTCTTTCCCCCTCTCTCACGACTTCTCTTTTGTTTCTCACGCTCTCTCCCTCTCTCTATTTCTTTGTCCCTCCCTCTTTCTCTCATTTCTTTATCCCTCTTATTCTTTCACTTTAATGTACTAGTCCCGCCCCCGACAGAATGTTTGTTCCATCGTGTGGCCCCCGAGTTAAAATGAGTTTGACAACTGAGTAAGAATGTTATGTTAGCGGTGCGCCATCTTGTGGAGTAATTCGGTAATGCACATTGACTTTTTGCATAACCCTGCTTTTTTGTGTTATCCAGTTTTACAGTGACTGACTGGATAGTTGCAGAGATCACATTTTATCGATTAAACAAATATAAAATGCACAAATTTCCTCATACACCGGGGCCATTTATTTCCATGATTTATTTAAAACAGTATCTCCAAAATAAAAGAGAAGACACGTCGTTTCCCGTTTCTTACATCTTAAGCAGAAGTGTCAAACTCATTTTCATTGAGGGCCACGTGTGCATAATGGGTGTTATAAATGGCCTGATGTCACTTACAAATGGAACTACTATGCCATTGATGGGTATTCAAAATAAATGTAAATACTCTTTGATGTAAAACAACTCTGACTAAAATAGTCCAAAATATTCCTGTGCATTGAAAAAATGATGATACACGTCTATATTATGTCATAAACTGAAAAGAACAAATTCTTCTTGGGTATGTTTGAGGAACATGTGTTTCTCAAATCCATTCCATATACTGGACTGTCTCAGAAAATTAGAATATTGCGATAAAGTTCATTATTTTCTGTAATGCAATTAAAAAAACAAAAATGTCATACATTCTGGATTCATTACACATCAACTGAACTATTTCAAGCCTTTTATTATTTGAATATTGCTGATTTTGGCTTACAGCTGAAAAAAACTAAAAAATCCTATCTCAAAATATTAGAATACTTCCTCAGACCAAGTAAAAAAATAATTTTATAACAGCAAAACTAAATCAAACATTTGAAAATGTCCATTGATGCACTCAGTACTTGGTTGGGAATCCTTTTGCACGGATTACTGCATCAATCCGGCGTGGCATGGAGGCAATCAGCCTGTGGCATTGCTGAGGTGTTATTGATGCCCAGGATGCTTCGATAGCGGCCTTCAGCTCATTTGCATTTGTAGGTCTGGTGTCTTTCATCTTCTTCTTAACTATACCCCACAAATTCTCGATGGGGTTCAGGTCAGGGGAATTAGCAGGCCAATCAAGGACAGTGATGCCATGGTCAGTGCACCAGTTACTGGTGGTTTTGGCACTGTGGGCAGGTGCCAGATCATGCTGGAAAATGAAATACTCATCTCCATAGAGCTTTTCAGCAGATGGAAGCATGTAGTGCTCTAAAATCTCTTGGTACACAGTTGCATTTACTCTGGACTTGATGAAACACAGTGGACCAACACCAGCAGCTGACATGGCTCCCCAAACCATTGCTGACTGTGGGAACTTCACACTGGATTTCAAGCAACTTGGATTTTGCTCCTCTCCAGCCTTTCTCCAGACTCTGGCGCCTTGACTTCCAAATGAAATGCAAAACTTGCTTTCGTCTGAAAAGAGGACTTTGGACCACTCTGCAACTGTCCAGTGCTTCTTCTCCATAGCCCAAGTCAGACGCTTCTTCCGTTGTCTTGAGTTCAGAAGTGGCTTGAGCACGGGAATACGGCTATTGTAGCCCATTTCCCGGACACGTCTGTGAACTGTGGCTTTTGATACCTGGACTCCAGCTTCAGCCCACTGTCTTTGAAGCTCCCCCAAATTCTGGAAGCGGCTCTTCTTCACAATTTTGTTAAGGCTGCGGTCATCTCTCTTGGTTGTGCAGCGTTTCCGGCCACATTTTTCCCTTCCAACAGACTTTTTGTGGATATGCTTTGAAACTGCACTCTGTGAACAGCCTGCTCTTTGAGAAATTTATTTTTGTGTCTTACCCTCCTGATGGAGGGTATCAATGATGGTCCTCTGGACAGCAGTCAGATCAGAAGTCTTCCCCATACTTGTGATTTAGTTTACTGAACCAAGCTGAGTGTTTTTAAGGCTCAGGAAACCTCGCAAGGTGTTTCGAGTTAATTAGATGATTCAGGTGATTAGTTGAATAGCCTACTTGTATACTTTTTCATGATATTCTAATATTTTGAGATAGGATTTTTGAGTTTTCTTAAGCTGTAAGCCAAATTCAGCAATATTAAAATAATAAAAGGCTTGAAATAGTTCAGTTGATGTGTAATGAATCCAGAATGTATGACATTTTTGTTTTTTTAATTGCATTACAGAAAATAAAGAACTTTATCACAATATTCTAATTTTCTGAGACAGTCCAGTATATGTTGACAATATCTGTGTATTATTTCACATTGCAACATCCATTTCAGCCTGGTCATCCTGGAAGGGGGATTACCTCATGTGCGGTCACTTCTCAAGGTTTCTTCATTTTCCCCATGTTGAGGTTTTTGAGTTTTTCCTTACCCCCATGAAGGTTTTAGATCAGGGGATGGTGTAATAATAGTCTGTGGTTTGCAATAAGCTGTGGACTGGGCAGCCCTTTGAGACTCTTTGTGATAAACGGCTATACAAATAAACATGACATATATATATATATATATATATATATATATATATATATATATATATATATATATATATATATATATATATAATGCTGTGTTGAAGAAAATGCATAAACATTTCCATACGACAATCATACATCAATGTTGCATTAACAGTACACTCAAAGAAACTTGCCAGGGGGGAAACAGAAAGTTACTAAGAAGTACCAAAATGTTTGCAAATATTATTGGTTTTGCGGTTGAGGGAAAGCTTAATGGATAGAATGAATTGTTTTACTTCACATTGGAAAGCAGTAAGAGATTTATTTACCAGTGATTTTGCATTGGTGAATGTAGAATTTTGCTGTCATGATAAGATTGACAATAAAGGTTTCGTTTGGCTTTAATTCATATGTCTCCCAGTCATATATTCCAAGTGCAATATATTTCTAAAATACTTGGAATATATGGTCAATCTTATTAACAATGAGATAACAGATTTCAGAGCAGAATATTTTCACCTTAGGACAGAGCCAAAATAAATGTGGTTGGTTTCAGGGTCAGCGGAAAAAAATGGACATTTACATTAATATCTTTGTTAAACCTTTTTGCAATGAGCACTTTTGAGGGGTAAATCCCGTGAACTATTTTAAATGATTTTTTTTTTAACTTTGTTTCTTAAACTCCATATAAATCATGGAAATACACGCCAGTATTGTAGTTGAAGGGCATTGTGGGAAAGGTAGTTTATGGTTAAAACATTCTTTCAACCCATTTCTTTTGAGATGTTCAGACATTTGAAACTCTTGCAGGCCACATAAAATACTGTAGTGGGCCACATTTGGCCCAAGAGACACGAGTTTGACAGTAAACAAAAAAGGAGACTGTCTTTTGTTTTTTTCAGCACAGTATTCTTTCTTACTTGAGAAAAAAAAGGAATGCATTGGAGAATTTATTCTTCTTCTTTTCATTTCAGAAACAATGTTGCAGTCAAGTCAAGACATAAATATATAATTCAAACCCAAAAACAAGGACTTATGGTAAAATACAGTCCCCTAAACATGGACACTTCACACAAAGATTCCATTTTGAAAACAAAATAAATCAACAAATGAACTAATGACATTTTGATTATTAGTCAAATTTAAATGTATGTTGTTGAGTCGTATTCGGTTGAAAACAAATTTTAATCTTCAAAGAGGATCACATACTCACACTTATATGTCATACAGTATACTGAAATTAACCTAAAAAGTCATCATGCGTTTATTTCAGGTAAAACAAATAGGGACATTGTAGAGTCATTTGATCACTGTCAGATTTAAAATAAATCTTGTAAATAGATCATTCATATTAATTCAACTCCAAAATGATAGCATGTGTTCTGAAAGAACATTGTGGTAATTACTGTTATCATTCAAAATTCCCATTATGTATACTTTATATAATCATTCACTCAACGTATACTATCTGCAACACATGTGCAGAAAAAAAACAATTTTAAAACTAGCACAATTATAAACTAGGTTGAGTAAATTTGAGACAAGACACTGACGTCAAGAGTACGCATAAGTGTCCATTCGGTGGCAGCTGACATTTCTTCAATGTAAATCAAACCTAGGAGCTCATATCCAGCAGAAAGATCATTTAAAATCCAATTTAAACTAAAAAAAAAAATTCATTTTGTGGAGTAATCCATTCTCACCAGCATACTTGTGACTCAGCTTTAACCTGACATGAAAATCTTGACCTCACACTAAACAAGAAACCGGATTCTTACCAGTGTGGGTTCTTGTGTGTCTTTTCAAACTTCCTTTTCGGCTGAATTTTTGACTGCAAACGGAGCAGGCAAAAGGTTTCTCGCCAGTGTGGGTTCTTGTGTGGTTTTTTAAGTGTGATTTCTGGGTGAATTTTTGACCGCAAACTGCGCAGGCAAAAGGTTTTTCACCCGTGTGGGTTCTTGTATGGTTTTCTAAGTGTAATCTCTGGCTGAATTTTTGACTGCAAACTGAACAAGAAAAAAGTTTTTCACCAGTGTGGGTTACTGTGTGTCTTTTTAAGTTCCCCCTCTCAGTGAATTTTTGACCACAAATCGAGCAGGCAAAAGGTTTTTCACCAGTGTGAGTTCTTGTGTGGCTTTTTAAGTTTTCTTCCCAGCTGAATTTTTGATCGCAAACTGAACAGGCAAAAGGTTTTTCACCAGTGTGGGTTTTTGTGTGCCTTTTTAAGTGTGATTTCTGGGTGAATTTCTGACCGCAAATGGAGCAGGCAAAAGGTTTTTCACCACTATGGGTTATTGCGTGCTTTTTTAAGTTTGATTTTTGGGTGAATTTCTGACCACAAATTGAGCAGGCAAAAGGTTTTTCACCAGTATGGACAATTATATGGGATTTCAAATTACGCTTGTACCGAAAGGTTTTCCCACACTGCGAACATTTGTTATATGTGTTATCGCCATCATTGTGTGCAGAGTCGGACGTGTCGTCATCATCTGTTGTGGCATGTCGTTGGGAACTTCTGCTTGAAGACACCTTCTCATTGTTCTCTTCATATTGACCTTGATCTTCGGAGGTTAAACAGGCCCCAGTCACGAGAAACCCTGTCAAATGTTCCTCCTCTTTAATGTAAACAGGCTCCAAGTCCTCCTCCTCCTTTTTAACGTGAACTAACTCCAAATTGTCTTCCTCCTTTTGAACGTCAACCATCTCTAAAAACTCCTCTTCCTCCCTTTTAACGTCAGGGAAATTTGTCTCCTTTTGCCAAGAAACAAGATTCTCTTCACTGATGTCTGCGGACACAAGATACACATAAATGTGTCAAATCACAGTTTTAAATTGCAATGCTTTTGAGTATCTTTAAGACTGACATAGATGGTCTCAACCCAATAAACAAAGAAACTCAAGACCTAAATTTCCATGCACATATTTTTCCATTACTTGATTTTTAAACACAGGTTTGAAATTAAAGATCCTTTGAAATCATCCTCAAGATCATTACAGAAATTAACTCATCATTTCCAGACAGAGGAGCAGCTTCAGCGACAGACTGCTGTCACAGTCTTGTTCCACAGACAGACTGAGGAGATCATTTCTTCCTCATGCCATGAGGCTCTTTTCCTCCACCCGGGGGAGTAAAAGCCCACATTAAACCCCAACCCCACATTTGCATATTACCCTATTTTTATTACAGTGTGTATTTTTCGTAACACTATTTAAATGCTCTTTATTAACACGTTATATTGGGTATTTTTGTATTCTATATCTTTTATTTTTTTAACACAAGGATACTGCTGGAAGTGTGAATTTCCCTACGGGGATGAATAAAGTATCTATCTATCCATCCATCCATCCATCTATCCATTTATCTATAGCAGGAGTGTCAATGTCAAATGGATGGAGGCTCAAATTAAATATTTGGGCTGGACTGATGAAATATTGAAAATTTTCCAAAATGGCGCAACAAATATGTTTCAATACGACCAGATAAATAAATCAATATTTCCTTATTGTTCTGCCAATAATCTTTAATTTTAAACAGGAAAAAAGACACATTTCTGCATATTAAATCCCAGAACAAGAACAGTAAATGAAAGAAACTTTTGGACACAATCAGAAGACATTTTTTTTTCTATTTTAGCAAAAGTGAGCTCAATTTCCTACAAAGAAATATATCATAATTGCAATTTTATGAAATATATTTCTAAACAAAATTGGATTTAAATACAATAAAACAAAGTGTAAAATTATCTTACCCATTAACAACACTCTCCAATTAGAAATAAGCTACAGAAAAACAATATATATACACAACAATTCCTGGAGCATGATACAATAACAAATTTAAGTTAAAAAAATAACCTTTTCTCAGATTTTATTCTAACAAGCACTTCCTTCCATAGAAGAACATACATTATTTTTTTCTTTAACATGAATATGCAGTTGTTTATAATACAGTTGATATAATATATGTGCCATTTTATTATTGCAACCCTCCCCACCCCAAATGTTATGCACGTATTGTAGCCATTAACCCAGAAATCACCTTTCATTAAAAAAACAACAACAAAAAAACAAATTATTTTAGATATTTTTTTTAGCAGGTTAATGCATTTTTACATATTTTGCTCCCGGGTTAATGTTAGTGATCTGTCTGGGTGCATACCTGTCAACCTCCACGGCTCCATGTCCGTACAAACTGTCGTATTTTCCTATACAAAATACAAAATAATCGTACACCATATTTTTTTTAATTTTTTTTTCGGAATGATGCATGATGGGAAATCCCCAGGCGGCAGACGCATGCGATTGACAAATTTGCGTTTTTCCGTCCAGATTTCCTTGTACGTCGTACTCGTCTTAAAATGCAGAGAAAAGGTAATTCGTACGGCAAAACCGTACAGGTTGACAGGTATGTGGATGCATTATCATTTATTGGTTTGATGTCTTTTTATTTTTCAGTATTGTAAAGTTTGACATGTTCAGGCAAAACCATCTTTTTATATTTAATTGTATATATATTTTAATATGAACTTCCGTACATGAGGTGTTCTTCTAGGGGGTAATGACAAAAAAAAATGAATTGAGGATGCAATAAACTCTAACTGAACAGGAAAGTCGTTCTAAATGAGAATACAACCGTGGTTACTGCAATTGTCTACCACATGGCGGTATTCACTGTAAATCACCAAAGAAATTGAATGACCAACACGATTACAGTCAACGTTTTATTAACAATCAATTTAATGCAACTTTATTTTTTATGTTTCACAGAAAATGCGTCTTTCGGAATTTGTTATACACCGGCGTAGTCAACAATGGTAGATTCTTAGGATTTGCTAGCTTTTCTGACAGGTTATTCAATGAGATAAGGATTTCAATCGATGACTGTAATGTTCATGAATGTTCTGACACGTTTGAACATGAAAAGTACAAACGATTGAAAAGCAGTTCTTAACCAAAACTACGAAGTGCGCCGCCTTGTGGAGTGGTCCGGTAATACACTTTGACTCTTTGTTGGTGTAACGGAGTTGAAAGTTGATTGTTTTGAGTTTTTTTTGAATTCTCACAAAATCTGTGTTTTTGTAGCATTACTGTTAAAACTCTGATACCGCATTCATTTGTTAAGCCATGAGTGTGTGCGACTGTCTTTTCCGTTTGGCACTTTATGGGCTTCTGCGCTTGCCGTACCTTCAGTTCTATCACCCTGTGCTGAAGGTAAGCTGTGCCCAATATCAGTTTGGGTAAAAGTTCATATTTTGATAAATATAGGAGCTGCTTTTACAAACTATTTTTGTAAATAGATGTATATAAGTTGTGCTAAATGATGATTAAAAAAGCACTAATGAACAGTAAAATAATGCAGCTTGAAACAATGCAACATGTTTCAATGCAACCACGCCACAATGTGCAGCATGTTGAGTGATGTCCCGTTTTTTGTATTTTTGTTTCTATTAATGTCTTAGATGTATGCAGTCGTGCACAGACGCCCCGACGTATTTGTATTGTTTATTGAATGCATGTACGTGGGAAAGCTATGTTCATTCTTATTATTAAGGTTTCATTTAAGGTCATATTAAGGCTCATTTGTAAATCAACTCCACACCAACCAAGTCGAAGGATGACTGGGGTAAGTAACCCAACGACAGAGATTACCGTAAATTCCAGACTATAGAGCGCACCTGATTATAAGCCGCACCCACCACATTTTAAGGGGAAAACCGATTTTGTGCATACACAAGCCGCACCTGTATATAAGCCGCATGCGCCCACATTTAAACATGTAACACAAACACAAAATTAACCCAAACCCGACTTCAAGTCCCGCGATTGAAACTAAATGTCCTTCATTAAAGTTCACAGTCCAAAAATCACAGCCGGCAAAATGAACGGAAAATGATACCGGTACTTAATGTTTGATGCAGACCTGCAGAGTCCGGGTCCCATTGAAAGTAATCCAAGGAAAAAAGTGTATATTTCCAAAGGTAAGGGTGGGAAAAATATGTCAGATGAACACAATTACTCACGCAACTCTTTCTTTCTTTTTTCTGTCCCTCACCTTTAGCGGTCCCCACTTAAACTCGGCACCCAGCGTTTGTTCCGCCCCTCATTTTTCGTTCACCCGTGCAAAACATATCAGAATAAGTGTCTAAAATAAATACAAATAAATATATTACAAAAATATACAGTTGCAAATACATATTATCCATTTACAAAGAAAGACGGTACCCCGAGAGAGTTTTCAAAGCTTTAATAATAATAATATAGCTTTGACAGGGCAGTTAATGGTAGCAACACGCGAGCGCCGCTGGCGGCCGTTAGAAAAATTACATAAATTGGCCGCATCACTGAATAAGCCGCAGGGTTGAAAGTTAGGGGAAAAGGCAGCGGCTTATAGTCCAGAATTTACGGTAAATCTGGGTTTTAATACTATATAATTCAAGTTTAAAAATGTACAGGTATTTGAATTACAGTAAAAGCAACTACTTCCACACCTGCCAACAATTGTTCGTTTCTTCCGCACGAGAGTGCATTAAGGAGACTAAGGAGATGATTAATGCTGACTAACACACTCATATTTTTAATATACAATTTGATTCTATTCAACTGCAAAGTTCATTCATATTTGAGCCGCGTGAGCGTATATTATTTATTATTTCCACCCCAACAAAATTGATTCTCCTCTCTAAGCTGCCGCATTAAATAGAGATGAGGTTGAAATCGAAGAATCGAAAAGAAAAATTCAAAAGATGTAATAGAAAAAAAGTGACCAACCTGCTCTGTTCGACTTAAATCGAAGCTGCTTGCTAGCTTCGTTTAGCCGTCGATGTCCTCGCTCGTTCTCTTCTTGCACTCCACGAAGCTCCTCTTCCAATTTTCCTGTCCATTTGCAGCACATTTTGTTCACATTTAAAGCTCAAGATTTATATTTTGACCAAGTTGAATAGAGCTTTTTCACACGGTTGGAGTGGAATGCTACATAACCAAAACGCAGTTAGAGCTAGTGTATTTTGTAGCATAGACATAGGTGACCGCAGTGAACTATAAAAAACTAGCCTGCCTACGTAGCGGCCATATTGGTCAGGTCAAAGTAACGGTTAAGGCTATGTATGTACGTGGAGTATAAAACATAACTTGCTCATTTTACAACAGATTTTCATGCAGGTGACTTATTTGTCAACAGCAACACGGAATATTGATTAATAATATAAAAACGTAAAAGATTTTTTTTCATGTATATAAAAAGAACTATTAATTAAAGCAACAATTTATGAACACAAATAACTGCATTGCAATTCTAACACCTTTTACGAAACTGAATGGGGAAAAAAACTATATACGATTCAGAATCAGCGTTTAGAAGATGTTTAAGACTGAAAGTCAAGTCGTGTTTATTTGTGACATCCTTAATCACAAAGAGTCTCAAAGGGCCGCACAGACCACAGATTATTGCAAACCACAAACTATTATGACACCATCGCCTGATCTAAAACCTACATGAGAGCAAAAAATACACAGATATTGTCAACATAAAATATAGGTTATTCATATGCTATAGAGTAGAAGTGTGTTTTAAGCTTAGATTTAAACAGTTCCACTGAGGCTGCAGATCGAATCTTTTAAAAAAAAATGATGTAACTTTTTTTTAACAATGTTTTATATCTCATGTGACAAAGCTAACGTTTCCCACATCATCAGGGGGCACATTGGAATAAAGAAAAAAGAACTTTTGAGGAAAACGTCCGCGGAATGGTCAAGTTTTAAGATCATCGGGACAAGCCAAGATAATTATCCAGGGCAGAGGAGCGACTCTACTGAGTATAAGCGGCGCATCAAAATGGATGGATTCGCTTACGAGCGCATAGAAAGTTTGTCTTATTGCGGTAGCCGTAGAACACTAGCGAGATGGCGTCTGCCGCGCATGCGCATTGTTATTTCCAAAGTGCAAAGGAAATCATTCGCTGAATCTAAATAATGATGAGCGAAATATATTTATATGTCTGAATAAAGCATCGACACACTTCACGAATCGTTATTTTGAAATATTAGATGAGAATAAATGTAACATTCGTGTTCAAATAAACACGGCTGGTTGTACTTCGGAGCTCCTGTACCTGACTTAGCCCCGCTTGCTAGCCGCTAACAAAGAGTCGCGTGTTAGCAAGTTGCTAATAACAACACCGCTAAAAAAAGATCAACGTGAAAAGTGGCAGAGATGTGCGATCACAACACAGTAGAGTGCAGGGAGGAAAATAATGATATAATCGAAGGCAACGAGGCACACCGTCTCTCCCTGTTTACCCAAAACAAGTTGGAACATCGGGTTGAAGTCAACGGAACAAGTATGTTTCTTTTCCTTCTCATAATATCCTGCATGTAAGTGCTGGAACGAATTTCAATAATTCATTTTTTGAGTAAAGTGAATATCATAACTGTCTACCATATTCAAGAAACAATGGGATCATCTGTTGGCATTTGGGGGATCCAAAACTAGACTCACAATTCATAATTAAGTCTACCACACCCTGAATGTTGATAATAACTCAATCAGGAGATAGAAACATTTGCTACATAGCTCCAAACGCTACGCCATAAATAACAAAATAGTTTATATAAGCACTACTTAATAGATACTATCTATCTATCTATCTATCTATCTATCTATCTATCTATCTATCTATCCATCCATCCATCCATCCATCCATCCATCCATCCATCCATCCATCCATCCATCCATCCATCCATCCATCCATCCATCCATCCATCCATCTATCTATCTATCTATCTATCTATCTATCTATCTATCTATCTATCTATCTATCTATCTATCTATCTATCTATCTATCTATCTATCTATCTATCTATCTATCTATCTATCTATCTATTATCTATCTATATATCTATCCATTATCTATCTATCTATCTATCTAATATGTGTGCATATGATTAAATAACAACATAAAATACATACTCGAAAATGAAGAAAAAATAAATACATTTGATATACCTTTGGTGTAACGTTACTGGAGTTGATCCAATGGAGTAGCAGGTGGATGCAGAGGTGGGAAGGAGACGGCTGATTAAAAATTCAACTCATTTTAAAACTTTTACTTACAAGGATTCTCATTCCCTTAAAATACTTTGTTGATTTAAAAACGTAATTATTTTGAATTATTGTCCCGATCAACGATTGGTTACGGCCATATTCCTTACTGAGGGAAACCATTACTGAGCTTTTTTTTTCTTCGTATTCATTGATAATCACAAGCTTCGTTTCTATGGTTGACTTAGTTTTTGCTTCTCCTTTTAGCATAATTGCAAGGACTCATAATAAAAAAATACAGGACAAAAGGTACAGTATTGTACTGTAGACTTTGAACCAATTGAAGAAAGAGAAAGGTATTGAGCAAGGTAGTTCAGCCAATGGCATATCTGTATTTTAACAATACCATTACGCAAACAAATAGGAAACTAGCATTTGATATGATGTCAACCAATAGCAGACAGGCATCTTAGAGACATAACATATGCCCAACACTACAAAGTTAATTTTTTACTACTGCAATTTGCAAAAGTAGAATCATGGCACCTAAACTGGATATTGTGTCTTTATATCTGCAGATACCAGTGGAAAATATTTCCATTCTGGGCAGCGGGAGCTAGTTTTACCAAACCATGAAGAAGAAAAGCTGGATCATACACCTGTTAAAGAGGAGAAAGACTTTTGGCTACCTGAAATCAAAGAAGAGCCGGAGGATTCCATTGCTGCATTTCCATTGACTTGTGTGAAATCAGAGAAAGACGACAGCCTCTCGGCTCCGGTCTCTGATAGAGACACCACAACCTCGCACTCCGACGACGATGATCGACACTCAAACAGTGATTCGCGGTGTCACGCTACGAGTACTCGAGTGAAATGTCCCCGTTGTAATAAGACTTTTTTTGACAAGTCAACCTTGAAGAGACACTTGACGACACACACGGGGGTGAAACCGTTCGCGTGTTCAATTTGCGGCAAAGCTTTTTCTGTCAAATCCGATTTAACCAAACACACGAGACTACACTCGGGAATCAAACCTTACACTTGCTCGGTTTGCGGTCAAACGTTTTCGCGAAAGCATCACTTAACGTGCCACATGAGAACACATACAGGAGAAAGACCTTTTGCCTGCTTAGTTTGTGGCAAAGGATTCCTCAGAAATACGCATTTGACCACACACGCAAGGACACACACTGGTGAGAAACCTTTTGTCTGCTCCGTTTGTGGTAAAGCATTCCCTGCGATGGAAAATTTGCAAAGGCACATGAGGTTGCACACAAAAGTAAGACCTCACATTTGTACATTTTGCGGTCGAACCTTTTCTGTAAAAACGAGTTTAACCATGCACACGCGCACGCACACCGGGGAAAAACCTTTTTGTTGCACAGTTTGTGGGCGAACGTTTTCAATAAAGCAAAGTTTAACAACACACTCCCGAATACACACTGGGGAGAAGAGCTTTGTCTGCTCGGTTTGTGGTAAAAGATTTACTGCTAAGCAAACATTGACAAGCCACAAACGAACGCACACTGGGGAAAAACCTTTTGCATGCTTACTTTGTGGTAAAACTTTCCCTGATAATGGACATTTAAGAGTACATACAAAAAGCCACACAGGAGATAAACCTTTTGCCTGCTTGGTTTGTAATAAAACATTCCCTGACAACGCACATTTTAAAGCACACTCAAACACTCACACGGGAGAAAAACCTTTCGATTGCTCTGTTTGCGGTAAAGTGTTTTCTACAAAAGGCTGCCTAAAAAAACACGCAATCGTACACACTGGAGAGAAACCATTTCTCTGCCCAGTTTGCAGAAAAACCTTCTATTCAAATAAAGATTTGAAAAACCACATAAGAACACACACTGGGGAGAAACCGTTTGCTTGTGCAGTTTGCAGTCAAACCTTTGCCGTGAAGACTAGTTTAACTCGGCACCAAAGGACACACTCTGGAGAAAAACGTCACGCTTGCTTAGTTTGCGGTAAGATGTTTCATAGGAATGAACATTTGATGACACACTCAAGAACACATCTAAGCTAAGTTGTTTTCAAAGTGATTAATTTTGTCAAGGAGTTTCACATTAAATACTTTATGTTTTTAAAAATTGTTTAGCTCAGGGTTCTCCAGCATGGTGCCCACAGGCTCTAGATCACAGGTGTCAAAGAGGCCTCTGAGAAGCGCAAGAGAAAAACAAGCAGATTGAAATATGTCAACTTGATGTTGCCAAAGCCAGGTGCCTCTAACAAAGACACTGTACTTGTATTTATTTATTTCTCTCCCTCTCTTTTCCACCCCTTTTCTCCCACTCTGTCTCTTTCACTCTCAGTGTCTCTCTTTTTCTCTTCCTTTGTTGCTCTTCGTCTCTTTCTCTCTCTGTGTCTTTTAACCTCTTTTGCTCTGACTTCCTTTTTTTCCTTTTCTCTCTTTTCCCTTTCTCTCTTCATACCCTTCGTACTTTCTTTTCTCTCCATCTGTCTTTCTACTTTTCTTTGGATTTCTTTCTTCCACTCCCTTTCTTTTCCCCCTCTCTCTTGATTTTTTATCTTTTGTTTCTCACGCTCTCTCCCTCTCTTTCTTTTTGTCTCACCCTCTCTCATTTTCTCTCCCACTTTATCTTATTTCTTTATCTCTCTTTTTCTTTCTCTTTAATCTACTAGTCCGGGCCCCGACAAAATGTTTGTTCTATCGTGTGGCCCCCCCAGTTAAAATGAGTTTGACACCCATGCTCTAGATAGACCACCTCAGAAGCCTGTGGACTGGTTCTGAAAATGAAATGAAATGAAATGATTTGCATTTATATAGCGCTTTTCAAGTCAATGACTTCCCAAAGCGCTTTACAGTGTGCTTCACATTTCCCAATAGCGGCCTTGCAGCCATGTAAGGCGCTAACCTGCTTATTGGGGGTAATAGGAGTTCAGTGTCTTACCCAAGGACACTTCGACATGTAACACGGACAAGCCGGGATTCGAACTGGGATCCCTTGATCCCAAGACGAGCGCTCTACCTCCTGAGCTACTGCCGCCCTGTATCATGGGTCATTGTGGCATGATGTTTAGTGGTTTACGGAACCTATTTTAACCAGTATTTTTACAACCTGCTTTAATTTTCTTTATTTCATTCTGTGAGATTTTAGCGTTCCTTTTTGCTCTTGGATCATTTCTTTGTTGAAATGTATTTAATCTTGTTTCGAAAAACAGCAGCATTACTTGGTGCTACTTTTTATGTTTCTGTACAATCATACAATACTTTTTCTTGTCGTTATTTGTCTTCATCCAAAAACCATTGATCAAGGGGAATACATTTTCAAGATAATAAATTATTTTTGAAAATCATTTGCATATGGTTCATCTTTTCCTCCGAATGTTTGGTGAAACGAGCCCACAGCAATCATCATATTGCTTAAATTACCGTGTCGTAGTAGATTTTTTTTCTTTCAAACTGTTCTTAACCATTTAGAGTGAAAATTATGATGAAGTCTTTTTTTTTCTTCTTGTGGAAGCCTGTTAAACGAATGAAAAATGCAGAACAGTGTCAGGACCGGAACGGAGACAGGACCCACTTGCGTTACGTTTCTCACAAGTTTTATTAGAAGAAAGAGAAAGGGTTGTGCCCGCGATCCGGTGATTGCTGGACGCGGGAAGCAGGTCGCTCGGGAACGGAAAACGGGTCAGTAGCCGGGACAGGAGAGCAAAAACATGGTCGGGGTCAGAAACGGGTCGTGAGCCGGGACGGGAGAGCAGACGTGGTCAGAATCAAAACGGGTCATAGCCGGAGACAGACGGGAGCAGAAACGGGAAAGGTGGGAGTCAGGGTCGAAAAAGGCTTGCCTAGTATACACTGACGTTCGCAGACGGACTGACAAAAGGTGATGGACAGGGAGCCAATCAGAGTCCGAGGCAGTTTGGCGCCAAAGGAGCGGGCACAGGTGAATCAAATCAGTAATCATGACGGTACAGTTCTACATTTTAGAAATGTATACTGGTGAAAAAACAATGATGGGCAGTTTTAGAACTGGTAAAAAATGATTTTTACCAAAATACTATCATTTTAAATACATTCATATTGCGTCAACTGTAAAAATGTGTATTCCCTGCACCAGCTCAGTAGCCTAGATGGTAGTGTGCCCGCTTTGAGACTGGGAGGTCACTGGTTCGCGCCTCGACCGAGACATACCTAATTGGTATAATGGCGGCGCCCTCTGTTGGCTGCGGCTGCATCGACTCGCTACAACGGGTCAGGTGTATCGACATTTCGTTCTGTGTACATTGTTACAAAGAATGAAATTACAAAGGAAATTATTATTATTATTATTATTATTATTAATTTAAAAAGTGTTAAAGGCCGACCTAATGCGCATGCGTACTGATCATTACACGGTTGCTGCAGTTTGCGCTTGGACGTGCGTTACACTAAATACAATTTCTTCAAAAATTCCTGAACAAAGCAAAACGCCAAGCCGGTAAATACATAATAGTTTTACTGAGCTAATAGTGAATAGATTTACTCTTGGTATCAGCGTAAATATATCTGTTAGTGGTTATCCTGTACTTTGAAGCGTTTTTCGTAGCTTGCTAGCCGCTAACAAAGAGACGCACTTGATAGCAACGTGAGGTAGACTATTGAGTGCATTTTTTTGTGATCTCGAGTAGAGATGTGATAAATTAATATTGCAATTTACAAGGAATAAAATTGTTGAACAGACGAGGACCACGGAGTCTTCTACCGGACACGCGATCCAATTTGGAGCCTGCCGTTTTCGTGAATGGCTCGCCGGTGTTATGCCGAGAAAGGCATTCCTCCCTGCCGAGATTTGCATCCCCTGGCTACTATAACCACTTTTACCTCGTTTAATCTCACTTTTATATCACTTTTTGGGAATGTAATGGCGAACATATAACCAAAACCACTTCGTCTTGCATTTGTTGGGAATGTAATACAATTCAAACCATTCTGTCTTTGTATTTGTTGTGTATGTAATCGAACGGTAATGCACACCATACCGAGGTGTACGTGTCCCACCAAAGATCCACATTCACGCTGGACTGGATGATGAGGTTTTTATTATTACAATTTCTGCAAATGGATGAGTCACAACATTAGCTTTTCTGCTGGCTTTGATCTCTTTGATCTCATTGCAGTTCTCTCTGGTAAGACTGCCAATAAAGCATATCAAAGAGCTTTCTTTTCACTTTACATAAAATACATTTTAGAATATCACAATACATTTTTACATCTTTACATTTTAACAAGATACTTTTAACAAGAGATCGTATAGTGGATTTTTAACGTTTACAATGAATTCAACATATTTTTCTTTGGTCTGAATTTTTAACCAACATCATCCTTTTTTAATGTATATGAGAAAATAGAAATAAAAACAATAATGAGTATAAAAACGGGTACAATTTACCTGCAAATGGATGAGTCACAACATTAGCTTTTCTGCTGGCTTTGATCTCTACAAGGGGAATTAATATTTTAGTAAAACAGAAACAAAACGAAAGTGAACCTAAACAGCTTGACAATATCAATCACATTACCGTGCATGTTGAGAGATTTGTCAGCTGGGGTTATATTAGTTTCAGGAGCGAGCAGCAGCAAGTCAACTGCAGGAGAGAGAGTGGGAAAGGTGAGATGGCACAACATTCATTTGGACAGGTAACTTAAAATTAGTTTTATCTGGTTATATCAGTATCAGAAATTATTTTCCCCCAATTTTATTAATACTCCACTTATTGAAACATGAATATTTTGTTTGTTTGTTTGTTTGTACATGATTCAATTGTTTGTTTGTTTGTACATGATTCAAATTGAATCTTTTCTTCCGGCGCCGTCACGAATGGCAGCCACTCCAGCAGCTCCCATGTTATTTTCGATTGTTCTCGATTGTTCTCAGCTCAGGGATGCTGCTGGAAATGTGAATTTCCCTTCGGGGATGAACAAAGTATCTATCTATCTATCTATCTATCTATAATGTTTAAAATTAACTTCTTTTGTGGAGCACCAAAAGATGTGTCTTACCATTGCAGTTCTCTCTGGTAGGACTGCCAACAAACCCCGCCTCCCGGTCACATGTCAGAAGCCAAAACCAAACCCCACCCCATACCAGCAGATGGCACTGTTGGACTCATCATTGCAGGACATTTACCAAAAACTATACACATATTTCAGCAGGAATTTCAATAAAACAAAGGTTATTATTACACCCGTTACATATATAAATAACTTTTGAGCAGGTAACATGTTTATTTTGCCTTTTTCTACTCAAATCGCTTGTATTAAAACTGTTATGCACTCTACCATAAAGCTTATTTCAGCATAGTAAGCTTATTATTATTATTATTATTATTTATGGTAGAGTGCATAATAGTTCTCAAAAGTGATTTATATACGGTGTGCATTACCGTTCGATTACATTCCTAACAAATGCAAGACGAAATGGTTTTGGTTATATGTTCGCCAATAATTTCCTGAAAAGTGATATAAAAATGAGATAAAACGAGGTAAAAGTGCTTATAGTAGCTAGGGGATGCAAATATCGGCAGAGATGCATTTCTCGGCATAACACCGGGCAGGTTTTTATATCATACCGTTCTTTTTTTTTTTACTTTCTCTGCTTGGTCACTACTTTGTAAATAATTTTGCTCGTTTATCCTGATATCCCATTACAATATTTTTCTCTTAGTAGTCTTTATTATGTGTTTATCACGAGGCGCAGCGTTTAATCTCCTTCTAAAAATGTTCTCAACGTTGTTTATCATTACTAAGATTACTTCTTTGTCTCACTTGCTTTGAAATACGGTGAACACACAGGAGATTTGGTTTTGGTTTCGAACAATTTTATTGACACTATTAACAGCAAATAAACAATGTGAGGTTTGAACAATTTTTCTTGACAATTTTAACAGCAATTAAGCATTTTTTTTTTTGAAAAAGCTGTCGGCCACCCGGCATGGGATGAATGCCATAAAGATAGGCTGAAAAATAGCGTTTTTTTTCACATATTAAAGTAAAAAGAGTAGAAAGGTGGGGACGCCGTATCCAAAGGATCTTTTGTATCAAGTAACCGCGTGAGAATTGACTGAGAATGGTTGACTTTTGTCTTATTCTGTCCTGCAGACATCAGTGAAGAAGAGCAACTGGAGCCGCTGCTCATGGAAGTGGAAAAGCCAAAGACCACACACTGTAAAGAAGAACCGCCGGATCGCTCTCATTTTCAAGAGGAAGTCCAAGAGGATGTTCCTTGTATTAAAGAAGAAAAGAAAGCGGTTGAAATCTCCACGACATCTCATCTCATCTCATCTCATCAGCTGCACCGCTTATCCTCAGTAGGGTCGCGGGGATGCTGGAGCCCATCCCAGCAATCATCGGGCAGTGGGCAGGGGACACCCTGGACTGGTTGCCAGCCAATCGCAGGGCACACAGGGACAGACAACTCATTCGCTCATTCACACCTAGGGACAATTTGGACCGGCCAATTCACCTGAAATGCATGTTTTTGGAACGTGGGAAGAAACCGGAGTGCCCGGAGGAAACCCACGCAAGCACGGGGAGAACATACAAACTCCGCACAGGAAGTCTGGAGCTGGATTTGAACCCACGACATTATTGACCGAAATCAGCGTGAAGAGTGAAGTAGTTGATGGAGAATCACAAACAGACGACTTATTGTCTCCACTTTCAGAAGGCGATGACACGTCGTCACACTCGTCAAAGTACGACGAAGATGAGTATTCCGACTTTAATTACAACAATGACGTCTGTGAAAATATTCTCCATCACGACGGACAGTCAAAGGAGGAAACAACAGACAACAAACGCTTGACGTGTCTTCAATGCGATAAAACATTTGTCAGCAGGTCATCTTTGATGAGACACACACGAATACACACCGGGGGAAAACCTTTTGCCTGCTCAGTTTGTGGCCAGAGATTTCCTAAAAAGAGACACTTGATGAAGCACTCGAGTACGCACCCTGTGGAAAAACGGACTATGTGCCCGATTTGTGGGAAAAAATTCTTTCGCAAATCGCATTTAACGACACACTTCAGAACACACACCGGAGAAAAACCTTTCGTCTGTTTGGTATGTGGCAAAAGTTTTTCGAGAAAGGAAAATTTAACAACACATGCGAGAATACACACCGGGGATAAACCTTTTGCCTGCTCAGTATGTGGTAAGACTTTTTGCACTAGTGTAAAATTACAAAGGCACATTAGAAGACACACTGGAGAAAAACCTTACGTCTGTCCAGTTTGCGGAAAAACATTCAGCGAGAGTGGAGCATTATCGAGGCACTCGAGCACTCACACTGGAGAAAAACGGTTTTGCTGCTCACTTTGTGATAAAAGATTCACTCATAAAAGCAATTTAAAAATACACAGAAGAACACATTCTGGCGAAAAGCCGTTTTCTTGCCCAGTTTGTGGTAAAAGATTCTCTGAAAAGCAATATTTAAAAAAACACGCAAAAGTACACTCAGGGGAAAAACCTTTTCCTTGCTCAGTATGTGGTAAGTCTTTTTCGGAAAAAGAACATTTGAAAATCCACGCAAGAAGACACTCAGGAGAAAAACCTTTTGAATGCTCGATTTGTGCTCAAAGATTCTTTGTCAAGTCGCATTTAACCAGACATGTTAAAAAA